>NW_018744825.1:0-90449 GCF_001683475.1 Chenopodium quinoa
CAATCTTCTAGGATCTCGTGCTAGACAACCAATTAAAGAGGACAATTTCCTCTCTGTGTCACCAACAGGTTGTCCATATCTATTGACCTCAACAAACACACGATGCTTCAAAACCTTAGTTTTATTAGCACAACGACCTTTCTCATTCCTTGGACGAGTTGCTTGAATTTCTCCTCCTAATTATGGTATTATAACCACATTGCGAGGGTATCCCATCATGATTAGTATAATCTGCTTCATATTCTTGCCTTATTTTCTCATTGAAGTTTGTTGAAATATTAGATTCTAAGTTGCCAATTGTATTAAGATGTCTTGAACTATGTCCTATTTCAAACAACAAACATATGTATAATGGTTTGTGAGAAGAAAATTTCATGACAAAGATGATGATCATTAAAAGAAAACATTGGAAAAAATGTATATATATAACTGTTTAGGGTGAAAATACCCTAAGACACGTGGCCCAATAAAGGCTTGACACGTGTCAATCTTTCAGCGGTCTGCAAAGGCCCAATTCCTTTGCAGACACGTGTCCCTTATACCCTAATTGAGGTACAGTTCCCCTTACTATAAATAGTAAGGGTAGACCTCATTTATGACACACATACATTAATTGCAACCACAAAAAAACCAAACAAAGCCCAAACCTACTGAAACGCTCTCGAACGAGAAGCTTTTACTGTTCTTATTCCACTTCGAAAAGATACTAACTTAATCTCGGAGGCGGAACTCCCACCCCCCATCCGGAGTCTCCGTTACTTGTGCAGGTACAGGCGTAAGAAGGAAGTCTGCTAGGTGCAGGTACAGGCGTAAGAAGGAAGTCTGCTAGGAAATTGTAACTCTCCCGAAGGACACATAGAAAACCCCCAAACATCTGGCGCCGTCTGTGGGGAGAGTACTTTCTAGATGACATCTGAGCCTATACTACCTGGTAAAGGCAATCTGCCTACTGGGGAGGTTGAGGTCCATTCGGACCAAGATACAGCCGATAACTATGACTTGGAAGCCTACACTGCTGCGGATGGCTCTTTGAGGACCAAGAACACCCGTTCCAAAGATAAGAGAGAACGGGAAGGGAACCAGGCGGCTCCTAGCAAGCCAACTAGGGGGCCGCTTGGGTTAACCTCTACCGCTGGAGACTCCCCAGTCTCCAGAGATGAGCTCATGAATATGATGATGAGCTTCAAAGGAGAGATCAAAGGCCTTCTGGACTACACAGCCGGCCCCCGTAAGGGTCAGGCGGAAGAAAGGCGTCACGGTAAAAAGACGGCCAAAACAGTCAAAGGGTAGAGCATCTACCCCACATCCGAAGTCAGACATGCCAGCTAGGCTCTTTGATTTCTCAAAGATGCACACTCCTATAGATGGAGTCAGAAAGCCCGTCCGGCACATTCAGCCGGATGGAACCAAGAAAGTCTATTCTGATGCCCGGACGCTCATTCAAGATAAAAAGACTCAGCGATCCGAGTCGGCATCAACATCGACCTTTCGAGACAGCTTCAATGCCACCTCAGGAAGGCACTCGAGAACAAACAATGACAGCCGGACGAGCGAGGTTTCCGCTCGATCCGGCCCCCATATGATCCAACCGGAAGTGCATGGAACACCGTATACGCCCTTTGGATCCCCCTATGCACAGGCAGGTATTTTCGGGGGGCAGCATAAGTCGCCCGTCCAGCCTATGGACTGGCAGCTCCGGCTGCTCAACCTTGGGGAACAGCCAACGGCGTTCTCCAGAGAAATCACCGAGATGACCCAGCCGTCTAAAATCAAAAACGTGTTGGTAGGCGCCTACGACGGGTACCACCAACCCGGAAGATCACCTTATGGCATACACCAACCTGATGTATTTGTAGGGTTTGGATGATGCCGCATGGTGCCGGTGCTTCCCGGCTACGTTGAAAGGGATTGCTCAACGTTGGTATGGTAACCTTCCAGCCGGATGCATCAATAATTTCAGGACCTTGGCCTACTGGTTTACGTCCAACTTTTCTATGAACATCCCTGCCAAGAAAACAAGCCTTGATCTAGGGGCAATACAACAGGGAGACAAAGAGGGGCTCCGGTCATATGTCAGGCGGTTTAACCTGATGAGGATCCAAATCCATGGATTTTCTGATGACGTTGCCTATACTGATTTCTTCAAAGGCTTAAAAGATGGATCAACTTTTAAGTTTGACTTGGTTAGGAAGAGGGTCTCCACTCTTCACGAGGCACTCATGAAGGCGGAGGCCTACATTCAGGCAGTGGAATTGTGTGCTGTTAAACTTCCAACGGATTACAAAAGATCCGATAAAAAAGAGAATCGGCCTACCCAGTCGGCCAAAAAGGAAGACAAGAGAAAGGGGGTATGGGCGGCGGACTCATCCGGACAACCTTTCCAGAAAAGGAAGAGGTCGGATCCGTATGTGCCAAAGTACGAGTTCAACAAGGACTGTGCCTCCATTCTCAACGAAGTAAAGGACCGGTTGAATCTTGAAAAACCGTCTCCTATGAAGAGTCCTCTAAGCGCCCGGGATAAGAGCAAATATTGTCTTTTTCACGAGGAAATTGGCCACGACACTAAGGGTTGCTTTAGCCTCAGGCGGCTCTTCGACCGGCTCGCTGATGAGGGGGCTCTCAAATCTTATCTTTCCAAGTCAAGGGGTACACCTAAACAAGCAAGAGGACCACCCCCAAAGAAGACGGCTACTCAATCGGATACGGATGAGGAAACCATCCTGACCATAGCCGGTGGATTTGCGGGAGGTGGGCCTACCATTCGGGGTACAAAAGACAACATTCGGAAACTGGTCAACTCGGTGGATGAGGGCCAGTCGTCTGAATATTCATTTCCGGAAGTTAACATCTCCGAGAGAGATAGGGGTGAGGTCAGGCGGCCTCATGATGACCCCATAGTCATCGAGTGCAAAATCGCCAATCAAAGAGTTGGCCGGATCTTGATTGATACCGGGAGCTCATCCGACCTCATCAGCTACCGGTGCTTGGAGAAACTCAAGTATAAGCCCAGTAGCATGCTTCCGGCTTCATACCCTCTTGTAGGTTTTGGGGAGGAGTAGTACATCCGGTGGGCATGATTGATCTACCCATCCGGTTCGGAGAGAAGGGTAAGGGCCGGCATATGGTTGTCAAGTTTCTTGTTGTAGAAGAGCTGACTGCCTACAATCTGATTATTGGTCGTCCAACCCTTAACCTCTCAAAGGCAGTCATCATCCCATCTCTAATGTTGATAAAGTTTGAAAGGGATGATGGCACAGTCGGTTCCTTGAGTGGGGACCAAAAGATGGCGAGAGAGTGTTACCTCTCGGACATCAAACCAACGCTTGACACAGGCGGTCAAGAGAAAGAAATTGTTGAACTTGACGACTGTGATCAAAGCTTACCGGCTACAAAGCCAGCCGGTAAAAAGAGGAAGGCGGACCAACTGGCGCCTGTGAAGGAAAAACAATAGCAATCACTGTCCGGGGAGAGGACAAACGTCCTTCGCCCTCAGCCGGCAGGAGAAATAATTGATGTTGTCCTTGAAGACAGTCGGCCAGACAGAACCGTCAAGGTTGGAACGGCTGCGTTTGAAAGTTTGGGATCAGGTTTGCTCCTTTTGCTGAAGGAGTTCAAAGATGTGTTTGCCTTTGAAGTATAAGAGATGCCGGGTGTAAGTCCGGATCTTGCTGTACATAGACTCGCTGTGGATCCTAAGAAGAAGCCGGTCAGGCAAAAGAAACGGAACCATGGCGAGGAAAGGTCCCAGGCGGCAGCAACCGAGGTCAAGAAACTCTTGGATGCTGGATTCATCCGGCAATGTTACTACCCGGATTGGGTAGCCAATGTCGTCCTTGTGAAAAAGCCGAATGGAACCTGGCGGATGTGTGTAGATTACACGGACCTCAACAGGGCTTGTCCAAAGGATAGCTACCCGCTTCCAAAGATAGATCATTTGGTAGACTCTACAGCCGGCCATGCCCTGATGAGTTTCATGGACGCCTATTCCGGCTTCCATCAGATACCCTTGTGGAAGAAAGACCAAGAGAAGACGGCTTTCGTCACAGATCAAGGGCTATATTGCTACAAGGTGATGCCGTTTGGGTTGAAGAATGCGCCTGCTACTTTCCAGCGAATGATGAACTCGGTCTTTTATGATCAGATTGGAAGGAACGTGGAGGTGTACATTGATGACATGATTGTCAAATCAAAGCTGCAGGCGAATCATCTAGCCGACCTCCGGGAAAACTCTCACCACCCTCAGACGGCATAAAGTCATGTTAAATCCTAAAAAAATGCGTCTTTGGAGTTGAGTCCGGGAAGTTTCTTGGATTTTTGATTGATCAGAGGGGCATAGAAGCCAATCCGGACAAAGTACAGGCGGTGATTGACATGCAGTCGCCACGTACCGTCAGGGAGGCTCAAAAGCTTACCGGTTGCCTGGCGGCATTGGGGAGATTCCTCAGCCGGTCAGGTGACAAGTGCCTGTATTTCTTTCAAGCAATCAAAAAGAGGTCAAGGTTTGAATGGGGTGAAGAGGCTGAGGCGGCATTTCAACGGCTGAAGCAACACCTGCATTCTTTGCCAAGATTGGCGAGTCCCCTACCCCAGGAGGCTCTCTACATGTACTTGGCCGTCTCGGATCACTCCTTGAGCGCCGTCCTCCTTGTTGAGAGAGACGGTAATCATCTCCCGGTATACTTTATAAGCCATGTCCTCCGGAATGCTGAACTTCGTTATTCCATGATTGAAAAATTCGGTCTGGCTTTGTTCAAAGCAGTCAAGCGGTTGAAACCGTATTTTTTAGCACATCCGGTGACCGTTTACACTGATCAGCCGCTCAAAAGGCCTATGACCACTTTAGAGTCATCCGGAAGAATGATTAAATGGGCTGTGGAAATTCAAAGCTTAGAAATCACTTTCGAACCCAGGCGAGCAGTGAAGGGTCAGGCGTTTGCCGACTTCATTGTTGAAATGACAAGGCCAATACAGCCGGATAAAACTGATGAAGTTTGGAGGGTTTATGTAGACGGGAGCTCTACGCTGAATGGTTGCGGAGCGGGTGTAATTATTCACTCTCCGGAGGGGGACAAATACGAGTACGCTCTACGATTCAAGTTTCAAGCTTCGAATAATGAAGCTGAATACGAGGCTCTGCTAGCCGGTATCCGCATGTGTAAGGCGGTCGGGGCAAGAAAAGTTGATGCCTGCTCAGATTCCCAACTCATCGTTAGCTAGTACAACGGTGACTACGAGGCCACCCATCCGGTGATGATTATGTATCTGCAGGCGGTCAAAGAGGAGGCTGGGGCATTTGATGAATTCAACCTAAGTCAACTACCCAGATCCGAGAATAATCAGGCGGATGCACTATCCAAACTTGCATCCTCCGCCACATGTGATACGCCTAGATCAGTCTTCTGGGAAGTCATGGAAAAGAAAAGCATTGAACATGACCCCATTGGATTTCTAGATCGAAGCTCCACATGGATGGACCCCATCCGGAATTACTTGGAAGACGACACTCTACCGGAAACCTCATCCGAAGCAGCTGCTCTTAAAAGACGAGCATTAAGCTTCGCAATGCACAAGGGTGAACTGTTCCGGAAGGGTTACTTGCAGCCGCTATTCAAGTGTGTTACCCCAGAACGGGGCAAGGAAATACTGGAAGATCTCCACGCCGGCTTCTGTGGATCTCACATTGGCGGGAGGACCCTCGCCAAAAGAACCCGGCGGCAAGGATACTTTTGGCCTACACTAGAGGCGGATGCATTAGATCTGGTGAAAAGATGCGACAAGTGCCAGAGGTTCGGCCGGCTGATAAGGCAGCCGGCAACTGATATGACAGCTATTCACAGCCCAATTCCCTTTGCAAAATGGGGCATGGATATTTTGGGGCCATACACTCCTGCCCCAGGCGGCAGAAGATACATTTTGGTGGCTGTTGATTACTTCACCAAGTGGGTTGACGCCGAGGCGGTAAAGGGCATCAAAACTAAGGATGTCATCTCCTTCATTTGGAGAAATGTCATCACCCGGTTCGGTGTACCAATGTCAATGGTCTTTGACAATGGCCCCCAGTTCGAAACGCCTGTCCTGAAGACTTGGTTGCAAGATCAAGGGATTTCCCACTACTTTGCATCCGTTGGCCGTCCGCAAGCAAACGGTCAAGTTGAAGCTTTCAACAAGCTCATCTCAGGCGGCATAAAGAAAAAGATCGAGAAGGCAGGCGGGCTTTGGGCAGAAGAGTTAACTCACGTTCTTTGGTCCATCAGAACTACTGAGAAGGGGTCAACCGGTGAAACTCCATTCCTTATGGCATATGGCACAGAGGCGGTGCTTCCCATTGAATTATATGAGCCAACACTTCGAATCATGTTGTATGATGAAGAGGCAAATTGGGAAGCCATGCGCCTGTCTCTGGATACTCTTCCAGAAAGAAGGGGCAACGCCGCCTTGCGTCATGAAATCTACCGCCTTCGAATGACGAGGGCCTACAACAAAAAGGTGCTTAAACGCCCCCTCAAAGTTGGAGATTTTGTATTACGAAAGCTTGAAGCAACTGGTAGGGCATACGAACAAGGGAAACTGACCCCAAACTGGGAGGGACCCTACCGGATTTTTGAAGAAGTTAGAAACGGCACATACCGTCTGGAAACCCCAGACGGAATGCGGCTGCCTCGTACCTGGAATGTAGATAACTTGAAAAAGTACTACTTCTAAGGATTGAAATGTGAAAGCATATAATTTTCATTCATACAATTGTATTTGCACCTGTCTAGTGCAAGAACACAGACGGAAGAACACTTGTTAAAAACCACTGCTCCAAAAACAGCAGTCATCCGGTGACACCCATCCGGGTGAATCACTGAAGAGAACAGCTCCCTTCTGGGTGGAACATTGTTCTAGCGATCCCATAACTCAAACGACGTTTGTCTAAAACGATTTGCAACCGTTAGAAATGATCCTTTGCATCTGGGATTCATCCGGCTAGGACCCAAAAGAGGTCCATCCGGGTGAATCACTGGAGAGAACAGCTCCCTTCTGGGTGGAACATTGTTCTAGCGATCCAATAACTCAACGGCATTTGACAAACAATTTTGCAGCCGTTAGAGATGATCCTTTGCATCTAGCATTCATCCGGCAAGGACCCAAAAGAGGTCCATCCGGAAAAATGAAATTCCTAATGGGCCACCGTAACCACCTAAAAGGTTTTACATCCCATCCTATATATAATTGTACCAGACGGGGCAAGGTTAGGTCAGTCACTGACCCCCCATCCGGCTTCCATGAAACGACTGCCTGTCTACTGTTGGGGTAAACAGGTAGCCATTTCAGGGGCATATTGTGGTATCTCTTCTTCATCCGGCATATATAGAACGGCTGAAATACTTGTAAATGCATATTAAAAAAAAAAAAAAAAAAAAAAAAATTGCAAATAATAGATAGAAAACCCGACTGTGTCGGTTAAAAGATTAATTGAAATGTTAGCCGGACCCCTGTCCGGGAAAGATACATCGAAAATACACGGCACGCAGGCCGGTAAAAAAAGAAAGAAAATATCAATCTTGCTGTTGCTCTTGTTGCTGAGGCTGCTCCAACCCTTGAGCTTGCCCAACCTGAGTCTCAGCCGTCTGCTCCTGCAGCTGCTCCGGCTGGTTTCCCATTGGCACCCCATCCGGCTCTGACCCTAACCCCTTCTCAGCCCACTCGTCGAAAGGAGGAGGGGCAGGAGTGCCGAGTACTCGAGCTTCATAAAATTCAGAAGCATACAAGTAACGGAGGTGGAAATAGTCAAAGTCAGAGTCCGGATGGATGAGGTCCCAAGCCAGCTTCATGCGCTCCTTGCAGTCGGCTTCATTCTCTGTAATCAGGCGGCTGAGTTCCTCGTTCAGCTCCTTTTTGTGGGCCGCCTGAATATTAGTGAGTTGGACAGTCAGCTCGCTGTTCTTCTGGCGGAGGTTGGCATTTTCCTTGTCAGCTCCTTCCAGAGCTCTGAGATCAGCCTGGAGGTCCTTGACCTTGAGCTCAAGTTCATCAACTTTCTTCTTGGCCTCATCCCCAGCCAGCACAGCCTCTTTCAGTAATTCCTCCTGCTGCAACTCTCTCTCTCTTTAGTTGCCAAATCATATTTAATACTGTGAAATTGACTAACGTCAATTAGGTCAAGGGCACGCTTCTGAGCGTCTCTTACCTCCTCTTGCTTTTTACGCAAGGGGACTCGGAGCCCGTCCACTCTCAGCATCACCTATGGTACCAACCGGAAAAGGAGTTAGAACTAATGATGATAATTACTACTCATCCGGCAGAAGCAGAGCTTGAGACAAGCATAGGGCATTCGGGTTATTTACCTCAGCAAGAAGAGAGTTGATGCGATCCAGGTTAACCTCGTGTACAGCCGGCACCGCCTCCTTTTCAGAACGGGTCAGAGTCTTGACCATTCTCTTGGCGTATTGGTTGTAGTCGGGCCGGCTGGTAGAGTCATCTGCAAAGGAAGGGTTATCTGTCAGATACTGGGCATAGGCGCCGCCTATATTCATGCGGCTGCCAGAGGAGCCCCCAGACTGGCTTGCTTGAGTTTTGACTCTCATATGCCCAAGCGGCCAGGGGGGGTCAAAGGCAGAGGTTTTACCTTGTACAGGCTGTGGGGTGCCATCCCCCCCAGCCGCATCTGAGCCAGATCCCATCCGGGTCTGGCCCGCCGAAGCACTCGGCGTTAGCTGCAGGCTCTTCCCTGCAGTGGTTGGCCTGGCAGGGTCAGACGTCCTCTTTGCAGGACTAGCTGCCAAAGGTGGACCCGGCAGCCTTGGAGCTTTTGAAGCCGGCTGGGGTATCACACCAGCCGGTCTTTTGTGCATGCTTGCTAGTGATTTTGGCATGCCTTGGGTTCCACCCTGAAAATAGTCAAAACAAAGCAATTAGTTAGAAACAAAGGCAGATCATATGTCATCCGGTAAGAAATGGAAGAGGTTTTACTCCATTCTTGGCGGCCAGTGCCGCCTTCTTCTCTTCGATTTGCTTCTTTCTCAGCTCAATAGCTGAGAAGGCAGGTGTCTTTTCAGGAGGCACAATTCTCTTAGCTTTACCTGCAAAAAAGGGAAATTCGAGTTAGAGCGTGTACGCATAATCAGGTGTCAGAATACCGGATGGGTTAATGAACCTACTCTTTTTAAACATTGAACTTAGATTGCAAAGGGACAAGAAGGACTCGTCCCTTAACCATTCCGGGAGGGGTACCCAGAACTTTGGGACGATGATTTCACTTCCGTCCTCCATCTGATGGGTCGTTTTGAGAAAGAGACCCGTCTCCATTATTTGGTCCCAGGCCTCAGACGACACTTTCGGGAGCGCGCATTTTTTGCCCAGTAATGCCGGGTGCTTATTATACCGCCGCAGCCGGTGATTTAGGGAAGTAGAAGGAGAAGAGACGACATAAAATTTGCTCTTCCAGTTGGTCCACTTTGATGGCTTCTCCAAAGTCATCATGTATTCTTGGTTGGTGGTAAGGGTGTACCAGGCATTCCACCCACCCGGAGCCCGGCTGAGGTAATGCATGTGTGAAAAGGCCTCCCAACTGGGGTTTACCTCCTGCAGCTCACACGCGGCAATGTACCCCAAAATATTGACCCAAGAGTTAGGAGTCAATTGCCATACGCCCAAGTCATACCCCAGCAATATGTCCTTGATGCAGGGGTGAAGGGGGAACCGGAGGCCTGCTTTGAATGCCGCCTCATAACAGCCGAAAAAATCATCGGCATGGTCCAAGTCGTCCGCCCATACGACGGTTGCATTAACAGGCGGAACTCTTATTTCCCACTCCTTCCCAACTGGTTTCCTTTTAAAAAGAAAGGCAGGAAGGGTTGCAGTAAGGGTGACCACGTCTCTTGCAGACATGGTCATGTCAGTCGGATCCCCCTTAGCCGGCCATTTGTAGGCCTCCTCAACAATAGGCTCAGCCTCTTGTGCAGGGGCTTCAGATTCGGACCCAGACCCTTCTCCAGCAGATTCATCGCCGGATCCTTCGGCATTAGAATCAGAGTCTTCTAATATGCTATCACCCGGTGTGCTCGGACCACTCGGGGAATCTTGACAAGTCCCCAGGGTTTCTTCCAAAGGAATTTCACCAGACGGTCCTGCCGTCTGGTCCTCGTTTCTGGGATCAGTCGGATCTTCGGCTGCGTCGTCGGATTTGTAATCCGGGTCAACTGCCGTCCATCTTATCCGAGCCATTCTGTCCTGCACATGAACAGAGACGGTCGGATTCGAGGTAGGTGAAGGTTCGCCCAAATACCCCCAGACGGCAGTCCCAGTCCTAGACTCAGCCGTGCCTGGTGACCGCCTGACAGCAGTCGTAAACTGTGCCGAGTGTATAATTGAAGGGTCCATATCCTATCTATGCAACCGGAAAATTAACAAAAAGAATTGAAAAAGGGTGCAGACGGTACCTTTGGAGGTTGGAATTTGCTGAGATGGTGGCTTGAAACCTACACAGGCGGAAATCTCCGAATGTGTTTGAAGCTGAAATAAAGAAAAATAGATCAGACATGTTTAATTGGAAGCTCATTTAAAAGCCCCCCAAGCGGTGGAGTCCCGGATGAGGGATAGCAGAGATGGGCTGGAAATTGCTCAAACGACCCCCATACGGTTAAAAGCCGGATGGGGGCTATTAGTATGTTTGAGAAAAAGCTAAAGGTTGCTCAAACAACCCCCATACGGTTAGACGCCGGATGGGGGCAATTTAAACAACGTTTGAGAAAAAGCCGAGGCTGCTCAAACGACCCTCATACGGTTAAAAGCCGGATGGGGGCAATTTGAAACAGTTTTGAGCCAAGGCTGCTCAAACGACCCCCATACGGTTTAAAGCCGGATGGGGGCTATTTGTATGTTTGAGAAAAAGCTAAAGGCTGCTCAAACAACCCCCATACGGTTAGATGCCGGATGGGGAAAATTTAAACAACGTTTGAGAAAAAGCCAAGGCTGCTCAAACGACCCCCATACGGTTAAAAGCCGGATGGGGGCAATTTGAAACAGTTTGAGCGAAGGAATCTCAAACGACCCCCATACGGGTAAAAGACGGATGGGGGCTATTTGTATGTTTGAGAAAAAGCCGAGGCTGCTCAAACAACCCCCATACGGTTAAAAGCCGGATGGGGGCAATTTGAAACAGTTTTGAGCCAAGGCTGCTCAAACGACCCCCATACGGTTAAAAGCCGGATGGGGGCTATTTGTATGTTTGAGAAAAAGCCAAGGCTGCTCAAACTACCCCCATACGGTTAAATGCCGGATGGGGGCAATTTGAATGATGTTTGAGAAAAAGCCAAGGCTGCTCAAACTACCCCCATACGGTTAAATGCCGGATGGGGGCAATTTGAATGATGTTTGAGAAAAAGCCAAGGCTGCTCAAACTACCCCCATACGGTTAAATGCCGGATGGGGGCAATTTGAATGATGTTTGAGAAAAAGCCAAGGCTGCTCAAACTACCCCCATACGGTTAAATGCCGAATGGGGGCAATTTGAAAGATGTTTGAAAGCAAAGGTTGATCAAACCACCCCCATACGGCTAAAGGCCGGATGGGGTTACTTATGACTAGTCTGAATAAAAACAAAGTTGGCTCAAAGGGGTCCCATGAGGCACAATGCCGGATGGGAGTGTATTAAACATTCCAGACGGCAAGACGCCGGATGAGGGGGATTTCTGGACTTGTCCCAAGCCAGCCCCATGCGGCAAAATGACGGATGAGGGCATTTTACAACTAGGGAAATATTTCAAAAACCTCACACGGGAAATCCCGGATGAGGTAGGGGTAATTCAGAAATTTTGGACAAAATATACCCAGGTGGCAAATTGCCGAGTGAGGTCCTTAATCTAGGGGCAAAGAGGGAGAAAGCAGACGGTACCTTACTAAATCCACACTCAGCCGGAAGGCAGATGTCAAGTTCTTGCGAAAACCGGATGCTCGAAAGTCTTGAAAGAAGCAGCCGGTATCAGAGCTTCTCAGGAAATTTTTGAAAATAAAAAGTGCGGAGGAAAGAGGTAGCCACCCTACTTATAGAAAGAGGCAGAAGGCGAACAGTCACCTTCTGCATGAAAATTTGAAATTCAAGAGGGGGGAAGCAGACGAACCGTCACTTACCCCATGCACCCTACGTCTGTCACAGATGACACGTGAGTTTGCCACATCTCACCTGTGAGGGGCAGATGTTTAGGGTGAAAATACCCTAAGACACGTGGCCCAATAAAGGCTTGACACGTGTCAATCTTTCAGCGGTCTGCAAAGGCCCAATTCCTTTGCAGACACGTGTCCCTTATACCCTAATTGAGGTACAGTTCTCCCTTACTATAAATAGTAAGGGTAGACCTCATTTATGACACATATACATTAATTGCAACCACAAAAAAACCAAACAAAGCCCAAACCTACTGAAACGCTCTCGAACCGAGAAGCTTTTACTGTTCTTATTCCACTTCGAAAAGATACTAACTCGATCTTCGGAGGCGGAACTCCCACCCCCCATCCGGAGTCTCCGTTACTTGTGCAGGTACAGGCGCAAGAAGGAAGTCTGCTAGGTGCAGGTACAGGCGTAAGAAGGAAGTCTGCTAGGAAATTGTAACTCTCCCGAAGGACACATAGAAAACCCCCAAACACCAACTTAATTTATCAGATTAATTAAGTATGGATGAGGAATTTAGTAGGAGCTTAGTTAATTACGTGAGCAATTTGCTTTTAGAAATAATGGATTAAACAACTTTGACTAGTTACTAGTTTTTTTATGTTTAATTATGTATTTCGTAAAATTGCATGGGCCATTCACATATAGTGAATGGGTGAATGTAAGATTGTTTTCAAAAAAGGTTATTGAAATGGCAACTAGTGGGGCCCGACTAGGATAGAAAATACGGACTGCGTTCCGTTATGTATTTTTGTAAATCTAAATACGGTCTGCGAACCGATAAGTATTTTTGTACTTTAGATTAATCTTAGTCGTAGTAGCTAGTTATTTTATTTTGGCCAAGATGTCTCAAGACAGCGTTTCGATGAAGACGAGCCAAGATGAAGACCCATGGAAATTGAAGATTTCAAGGGGTCATGCTAGTTGCCAAATGCATCTATTTTATGCTTTATATATATTATGATTATATATATATTTAATTGTTAGATGCATGTCTAGGATTTCAAATGTTGCGGCGATTAGTTAAGTTCACTTAAATAAACCGACATAGAAACCCTAGGTCCCTTAGAATATTGAGCTAAAATTTGTCGTTCCAAGAACAACACTTACCGAACTAATGCGCGTATGTGATGGACTACGCCAAAGCGAGACATCACTACTTCCCTAGGAACGTAAGATATACTAGGTATACGAGTTGTCTTGGTTAAGCTCAACGATATCAGTAAGGAGTCCTTAGATGTCGTGGCAAAAGAGACAAAATGTCAAGGATGCATTAGATGCGGCATTTTATTAAACTGAGAGTATCTTAGAGCTATTAACAATTGGATTGCTTACCCTAACATATTAAGTGTTAAGACAAGCCAAAGCATACTTAATCACTTTCTGATTTTTGGGATCTTGGAATCGTTTTATTCTCGCCTAAAAGGGACATTTTTTAATGTGTGGATAAAACGCATAATAAGATTGAAAGTTTACATATATGCTTTGAATTTCTAACTTATTATGATCTTAATAAATGGTTAAACTTTTCACTTACATATTAGTAGAATTCTTAATCAAATTATATTGTTTCCATTGATTGGTAAAGGAAATCTTTTAAGAATGGTTCTCAAAATGGAAAAGCATTTCAAAATACAACCTCTCATAATTGACTTTTATGACTAACGTCCGAAAGGACGGTTGGATATCATGTTTTCAAAATACTAGGTAGTTTTGATAAACATGAAATATTGAGTTGAAAAACTCAAAATTGTCAAAGTTGACAACCAACATATATTTTCGCTTCATACACAAATGAGTAGGACTCATTGATGTAGCAATTCAAGTACGAATTGAAAGAAAAGATGGAACTTTGTTTCACGGCGCATTAGATGCTTAAATATGCCTAAAAAAGTGTAAAAGTCAAGGCTCTTAAAGAAATGACTCTTAAAGTTATGAGATGGCGTATGATAAGAAATATAGGAAACAAGGAACAAAGAAAGGGAATAAGATTCTTTTCTTACCCATGAGTTCATGTTAACTTAGCAGCTTGTTATATTCACAAGTATTGGATACTGCTTGAGTGTTCCACTTTGAAAGTGACCTCAAATCAATGAAGACAAGCTAAGTTATTGACTTACAAGCCTTGAATGAAGCAAGTACTGCTACATCAGTTGTAAGGTCATCTGTTTTGTTTAAAAGACCTTTTAAAACTAAAGCTGGAACAAATAATGGTTATTGTGTTCCATAATCAGCAGACGATCCGTTCACACACGGAAAGACTCACATTCAAAAGTAAAGAGCAATAGTTGCTGGATGTACTTGAATGACATGGTCGCATAAGCCATGAGTCAAGAATGCTTGATTATAAACAAACATTTCTCAACCATGAAACTCACAAAGTTCAAGTCATGGACATGATTTGTGTTCCAAACCCTTTAGCAATGTCACTAACAACAAGAACGTACTCAAGGCTCTATTAGATAGAATCTTGATAGATGATCGATCCGGAATCGTTCTAAGACAAGAAAGTCTTACTTGTTGAAATAGACAAACAAAGGAGCTATTGTGCTTGGTATAGACAATTGACTCCGAAAGCAAAAAGGAATTCGTTACATCAATGTCTCACAATAATATGGCTATATTCATCAAATATGAGCAAACTGGACCTCGAGTAGCTCAAATGTTCAGTGAAGTATAGAATCGACTTGGCAAGATATCAAAACATCTAGATTAGATCAAGTGATGTTTGCTTGAGCCAAGTGTGATCATATCAAACTTATGAAATTGAAATTTCATAAAGAGCTCCAAAAGAACATAGTGTGTCTTGACGGAGAACTCGATGCCATTTGGAAATGACTCGAATGATGATGGATCACATCCCTTCCTATACAGTTCTTAAAGATTTGCACAAATGACTAATGTTACACTAAACAAAAGTGTCGAAGATAAGAAAGGACACCATATTCAGTTATGGATAGAAATAGTTTCTAGCGTCTTTTCAAGTATATGTCTAGGGCTCTTAGCTTAGTGGAAGTTCATTTACTCAGTGGGAGCTAAGTGGCTCAATAAGGGCTAAGGTAGCTCGAGTGGGAGCTAACTGTTTGTTTCACAACGAACTTTTTCCCAAAGACAATATACATGTCTCTTTGTAAGTATTCAAGTGAGACTACGGGCATTACCTCCACAACCTAATTGAAGACATAGTATTTGTTGCTCTAAACGGTGTCTTTCTGGAAAGTAACACCTTTCCAAAATGACAAATGGGAGGAAAATCGAACTTGGACGAAGTTTGAGAGGACAAGCAACAATGTCAACCTGATAAAACTGACAATCAAAATGCTTTAGAAGCAATTGATAAGATTGGTCAGAATCAAACAGACAAAGTAAATGCTCAACTCGGACGAAGATCGAGAGGACAAGAAACAATGTCAACCTGATAAAACTGACAATCAAAATGCTTTAGAAGCAGTTGATAAGATTGGTCAGAATCAAACAGACAATGTAAATGCTCAACTCGGACGAAGTTCGAGAGGACAAGCAACAATGTCAACCTGATAAAACTTACAATCAAAATGCTTTAGAAGCAGTTGATAAGATTGGTCAGAATCAAACAGACAATGTAAATTCTTGACCTATTACCCCGTACAAGTATAGAATTCACCAAAGGCTTGGATTGAATCCTATAAATTTTTACTAAGTTAGAAATAAACTTAAGATTTACAAGCATATTATTCACCATTGGATGGTGAGGGAATAGTGTCTTGTAAATTAGCTACGACAAATCAAAATTCCGAATAATGGTTAGAGGCCATAAAATCCGAAATAGACTCCATCTTTGTAAATCATGTTTGGAACTTGGTTCATTTGCATGAAGGGTGACAGACCCATCAATCGCAAATAAGTTTTCAAGGAGAAAACTAACAAATGTGGAAATGCACAAGCATACAAAGCTAGATTGGTTGAAAAGGATACAATTAATTCACAGTATTGATTTTAATAAAAACCTATTCACCAATCGGAACGCTAAAGTCTTTTTGTGATTGTTCTAGAAAAATTGCGCATATGAAATATGGCTAAATACGAAACCGCCTTCCTAAAATTGGATTTTGGAAGAGACTATGGAAACAGTCTAAGGGTTTTGTAATTCTAAGTAATGCTGGATATGAAAGCAAGCTCAAGAAATCCAAAGTGGGTTTAAATGAAGCATTGCATAAAGGAATTGGAATATGTATAAAAGGTTTGGTTTATGGAGAATCATAGAAATTCTTATAAACAAGAAGTTTAGTAGGAGCAAGAGTCAATCTCGTATGGTCCAACAAGAAGTTTGTGAACTCTATTGTGAAATGACTATCAAATCCTAAATATTTAGATTTGAAAGGATTTTTAACAATGGACCAAGCAATAGGCGACACTTAGTACATATGGGAATTAAGATCTATTGGATAGACTTAATAAAATGTTTAAACGAGTAAGGGAATTTACCGTGTTAAACATGAAGGATTTGAAAAGGCTTTCGACCCATATGTATAAAGCTAAGTAAATGTTTGAACTAAGTATAAGCTAGGAAAATACTAAGTCAAACAAGAAAGACTCTAGTAGAGACTTTCAACCATGTTACGTAGCAAACGATTTAGCAAGACTCGGTGAAACTGGATGAGCTAAAAGTTACATGGACGGAATCACATTGGGAATAATTTTGCAATTGAAACCATCATGTACGCTATGATATGGAATCGCCACAAACTTACATGCTTAAAGCATGAAAAGTATAAAATACCAATCAATCTAAATCTAAGTGATGAATCGTTAGATTATGGTCAAGAAAATCCAAAGTACTTTGATAAGTAAAAGGGGATGAGTTCTTGACGCGTAGAAACAATTGTAATTTGAGAATTGATGTTGCAAGCACATACTTCGCAAGGAATAGATCCTTAATAAGGAAGCCGTTTGCAAGCATGAGCTAGAATGCGTCGTGGCTTGAGAATGGTAACATGGACAAGAATGCATGTAAAATGTGCGGAAATTTAAGGTAAATTTCCATAATCACAAGTGATTAGGGTCTCCCAAATCATTGTGAGTCGTTCGGAATAAAATCCGAGAAAAGAAACATCAGAATAATTACTAAAATATATGTTGAGAATATTGTTGCCTGGAAGGCAATAAAAAGAAAGTGTTCAATGGAAAGTTCGTTTTCGAACGTTGATTGTAGGTTGTCAAGATGAAAGGTCTCAAGTCATGAAAATGAGTGTGAGCCGTCACTTGGACAATAAATCCTAAATCACACATGATCCACAACACTCTCAAAATCTTATCATCTTATTATGAAATTATTCGATAATGAAGATGCTAAGATTTGCAAAGTAATAGTGGCTAAAACCTATGCAATAAGTGAACGACAACACTCGCAATTGCATAAAAGAAATCAAGCATATTAAGTATGAGTGTGATTTCTATAAATGTTTAATGAAGAATATTACTCTTGAAACATTTGAAGAAAGCCATTTATCATAAGATGAAACGCTTAAGAGTTTCATGGTGAAATTAAAATTTTACTAATAAAATTCCACAAACTATTTAATTGTGGTTTAGAATTAAATAATGAGTCCATTCGATTTGTGAAAATATTCAAAACAGGGTATCAAGACCATGTCTTGGATAAAGAAACACCTGTTAAGTGAATAATTGAATATTTAAATCGAAAAATATCCCTAACCATGGTCATCTAACTAATGAACGATTGATGACCACCAGAGATTAGTGTGTACTATGATTTACCACACCGTTTCTTGTGTTGCAAGGGCATGATGGTCATAAATCATTTGCACAGGTGCCAGTTTGGGACTGCACTGGATCGACCTATGAGAGTACTTTAAGAGATTCAAAGTTGTCATAAGTACATTTCTCATTATAGCTATTGGAACTCGTTTCATCGACCATGAGTATTGTGAAGTTCTCTTGTTTGAGTACTAGTCTCTTTGATGTTGTCCAACGTCTGGCGTAATTGGGGATCATAACGACAACACTCGGGTGACTAGGTCCTCTTAGTAAGAAAGCTTACAATACAAGAGTGGGAATGTCCCCCAACTAACAATAGGGAATATGTCTTTGTTGTTTACAAGGCCGCTCGAAGAGCGAGACTGTGAAAATGCATGGCCGTGCTCAGATAGATTTTAGAAATCATTTGCTTATTGACAGTCGAACACGGAGATCAACAAACACTTCTGAACGTAATAAGGATGACGATGAATCTTACCTTATAGTTCACGAAGAGACATTAAGCGACATAGGAAATGGGCTATACATTATATACACACTTGTCAGGAAGGACAAGTGGGAGATTGAAAGGAATGGTGTCCTTCCAAAAAGTGTATTATTCCGATAGAGGGTTCAGAATTATCGAAAATCTAATTCTTCAATAAGGTCAAGTGATCAGAATGTATAGGTAGGCCGCTTCCGATCAGTAATATTAATGTACAATTAATATTACAGCCTAATCTTGACTTAACCCTTCGGGTCACACCCAATCGAGTAACCGATCCGAGGTGACGAATCAATCCAAAGGATTAGATGAGTCGTTAGAGTATTACGAACAAAGACGTCGGATATCGAGCTTAGAGCGTCGAAATCGAGCGTCGCAAGTTGAGTCGAATTTAGAATTCGACGAAACGCAAAATCAGTCGAGTTACAAGTACAAGCCTAGCCGTAGCCTTGCATTGGCCTAGCCATGTGAGTGCTAGGCTTGGCAAGACCCATCGCAAGCCTAGCATGCTAGGCGCTGGCGCTAGTTAAGGCAAAGCACTACTCGTCGCACCATCGCAGCAACGCACCATCATAGCAACATGCTAGGCGTGGAGGGCTATGCATGATGCCGGGCAGTGGCACGCAGCAGCCCTAGGCATCGCTGCGCAACATGCGTGCTAGGCATCGCTGCGCAGCAGCTCCATGCCTCGCACATCGCAAGCACCATGCACCAGCCAGCAGCTAGTTAGGCTGTGCGTGTGGTGCGTGTGCATCGCATAGCAGTGCCTCACATAGTAGTAGCGCCCAGCATACGTGGCTCTCTAGTAGCACGCATGCTGGCTGCGCGTCGGGTGCTTGTTGGCCGGCAGCGCTGTGTGCGTGTGTGTGCTGGCTCGCTGCCCAGCCTTGGTGCTAGGCGCCAGCTGGCAGCCTTGGCAGCCAAGGCAGGCAGCCAACCAGCCATGTGGAAGAAAGTGGCGGTTTGAGCAAGGGGACCAAGGTGAGTGGGCATTTCCTTGGGCACCAAGGGCATGGTCCCCTCCTCTTGGAATGGTCCTCACCTACCCACTCCTCTCCATGTGCCACTTGTAACTCATTGATTCCGTTGCATTTCTAATTTTGTTTAGATTAAAATATAATGGTGGAAAAATGCAATTCTCCCACATTGATGGGAGAAGTGAGATTCAAGTCTCCTTTCCCTATAAATACCCAAGTTTGGGTTTTGGGAAAAATCACTTAAGTTGAACTCAATGAGGCATCTCCCGTAAGGTGAGAAAACCTCTAAGTTCGTAATACTCTAGTCTTTCTTGGTCTAGCCCCGACTAACCTTCGGGGTAGGGGCTGTTCGGGTCGGGTCTCGAGGGTGGACTTTGTTGGAGGCCGTCGCACTTGCGAGGCTAGAGCTTTCGAAGTAAGAGCTCGATTTGCGAGCGAATCACGCATCGAGGGTATATCTTCTCTCTCTCTTCTTTTAATTATTGCTTAATTATACTTATGCTTGTTTTAATTGCTTTAGTTATCGGGGCGGGTCTTGGGGGGTTTCCTTTCCGCGTAGTGTGGGTCACTACGAAACCCAACAATGGTATCTTGAAATTTTGTGGAATTGTTAGTCCGAAATGTTTGTCTCAATCCCCTATTCCTAGAAAATCGATTGCGGGCAGGGGTTAAACTTGGAGTAGCTTATTTAGCAATGAATTAGGTGGGTGGGATGAATCTTTAAGAGGGTTATGTAGCCCAGAACAATTGTGATAAAGATAATGGGGATGATCGATTGATGCAGTTAAGTATGGATGATGTTAAACCTGAAATTGATTTCTAGAACTCTGCGATTATTTGCTATGTCTTATGTTCTAGACCTTCATACTCTATGATGTGTGGTTTCTTGCATCGAATTTGGGGGAAATATGGTATTGATCGAATTTCCTCGAAATCAAATGGTGTCTTCATTGTTTAGGTTTAGAACTAAGGAGGCTCGGGAGAAGGTTATGGATGTTGGTCCTTTCATGTTTGATAAAAAACCTCTTATTATGAAACGATGGAAGGTTGGTTTGAAGCTGAAAGAGGAGTGTGTTTCTGAACTTCCTGTTTAGGTCAGGTTTCCAGATTTGGACCTAAAATTTTGGGGGGAAACTGCTCTTATGAAGATTGCTAGCTTGGTGGGTAAGCCTATCAAGGCTGATAGGGCTACTTCCACGAAAGAACTGGTGGAATATGCTAGGATGTTAATTGAAGTTTCTGTGAAGAGCCATTTACCAGAATATATTGAATTTCTTGATGAGGAAGGTCGAATGGTGCATCAGAAAGTAGTGTTCGAATGGAAACCAATAAGATGTGCCATGTGTAACGGAATGGGGCATGATGAGAAGGTGTGTCCTAATCATTTTGTGAACAAGAAAGAGCAGCAGGTTCCCAGGACTCAAAAGCATGATCAGCAGCAGAAGGTTTAGAGGCCTGTTCAGCATCAGAAGATTGGAAATGTTAGGATACTATCTCGAGGCGTTGAGAAAAATAGCATGTTTGGTATTTTGGAGGATGAGGTGGTAGATGGTATGAGGGGTAGTACTCAGGCTAGTATGCAGGAGGTTCAACATATGGATCAGCAATTAGAGGTTCTTGATGGCAGGACAGTGTATGGTGATATGAAAAGGGGTGTTTGTTCTTATTCTATTAATAGATAAGATGGATTTTTGGAATGTTCGAGGACTAAAAAAGTCTTGTATTGTGTGTGATGTTGTTTGGTTCCTCAAACAGCACAACATGGGATTGTTTAGTCTTTGTGAAACTAAAGTGAAGCGGGAGAGATTTAATAGAGTGTTTACTGGCTTTGGGAATATGTGGGCCATTACTGCTAACTATAGTAAGGCAGTTAATGGAAGGATATGGATTATCTAGATTCCCAGTGTGTTTTGTGTTATTGTTATTAGGGTGGAGATGCAGTTAATTCATGCTGAGGTAGTTCACAGGGCTACTAGAACAAAGTTCTAGTTCACTGTTGTGTATGGTTTTAATACTGGGCAGAAGCGTGAAAGCCTTTGGAAGCAATTGTTTGAAGTAGCTAGTACTATTACTAGTCCTTGGATTATGGGAGGTGACTTTAATAATATTTTGAATTTGGGAGACAGAATTGGCTCTCCTTGTTCTCTTTCTGAGGTTGATTAGTTTAGAGAGTGTATTACTAAGGCTGAGCTCATAGAGCTGAGTACTGGTGGTTGTTTCTTTACCTGGTCCAATAAGAAGCACGTTCAGGGTAGAGTTTGTTCCAGAATTGATAGAGTCCTGGTAAATAATGCTTGGTATATGGCCTTTCCTCATGCTTCTGCTAACTTTTTACCAGATTGACTCATGGACCACTATCCTTGCAACATTGATGTGTTTGGTAGGTCTGATAATGTTAAGAAAAACTTTTAGGTTTTTTAACATGTGGATTGAGGCTCCTGGTTTTATGGATGCTGTAAGACAGGCTTTGTATGCTCCTGTTTTTGGGACTGAAATGTTTAAGGTAGTGAAAAGGCTTCAAAAGGTGAAGGGGGCTTTAAAAAGCTTGAATATGAGCCAGTTTTCTTCAGTTGAGACTGATGATGTTGTAACAACTACTGCTCTGACTGAGATTCAAATAAAACTGAGTATTGATCCTTGCAATGAGCAACTTATAGCTAATGAAAAGGCTGCTAGGGCTAGATACACTAAAGCTCATGCTGCTAGATTCTCTTTCCTTAAACAGAAAGCCAAGTTACATAGGCTTAAGGAGGGAGATGTAAATTCTACTTATTTTCATGCTTGTTTAAGACAGAGGAGAGTCCATAACAGGATTAGTGGAATCCAGGATCATGATGGCAATGTTATTCAGGACCCTGATAGTGTAGCTAATCTGTTCATTTATTTTTACAAGGGCCTTCTTAAAACCCAGAAACCAGTCGAGTGCTGTTTCCACCCTGCTGTCATCTCTGAGGGGCCTGTTTTAACTGATGATCAAAAGAGCAGAATTTGCAGAAGTTTTGGGGAGGCTGATGTGAAGAGAGCACTTTGGGAGATTGATGATAATAAAGCACCTGGTCCGGATGGGTTTTCTAGCAAGTTTTTCAAGGCTATTTGGAGTATAGTTGGGTCTGATATTGGCAAGGCTGTTCTAGGGTTCTTTGATCATGGTCAACCGTTGAAACAGGTAAGAGCCTCTACTCTAACTCTTGTACCTAAAATTGAAAGTGCGTGTAAGGTGACTCATTTTAGGCCTATTGCATGTTGCAATGTAATCTACAAAATCATTTCTAAAATGATTTGTTCAAGGTTAAAGGAAGTGCTTCCTCGTGTGATTGATGATGTTCAGGGGGCTTTTGTTTCGGGCAGATCTATATTAGATAATTTCCTTATATATCAAGATATGTTGAAAGACTATGGAAATAAGAGAAAATCCTGGAGATGTACTATAAAGGTTGATATTAGTAAAGCTTATGACTTAGTGAGTTGGAATTTAATTAAGGATATGCTGGTCTGCTTGGGGTTCCCTGCTGAGTTTGTGCATTGGGTTATGGCATGTGTTACTTCTCCTATTTATTCCCTTTTGATGAATGGTGGAATGTATGGCTTCTTTAAAGAACAGAGAGGTGTGACACAGGGGGATCCTATGTCTCCTTTACTCTTTGTCATTGTCATGGTATACCTTTCTCGATTATTAAAGAAAGTGGGTAAACAGAAAAGGTTTAAATTTCATTATAGATGTAAGCAGCTGAAGTTGAATCATTTAATCTTTGCTAATGATTTGATGATGTATGCTCATGGAGATGTGCTTTCCGTTTCTTACTTAACTAGGACTCTTGTAATGTTTGGAAAGGTTTCTGGTCTGCAAGCTAACCCAGACAAAACTTGCAATCTACTTTGGAACTCTAAGGGAAGAGGTGAGACAAGCTGTTTTGAGCTCTTCTGGTTTCACTGAAGGGTTTATGCCTTTTAGATACTTAGGCATTCCCCTGAATGACAAGTACCTTAAGGTTGGAGATTTTGTTAGATTAATGGATCAGATGCTAGCTAGGCTTACCAGATGGTCTAGCAGGGACCTATCTTATGCAGCTAGAGTTCTCTTGATTAACTTTATCCTTATGAGCCTTCACACCTATTGGGCTTAGTGTGTGTTGCTCCCTAAAATTGTGATTCACAAAATAAACCAGCTTTGTAGGGAAATTTTATGGTGTGGATCTGGTACTCTTTCCAAATAGCCCCCTATTGCCTAGAACTGGGTTTGTAAATCCAAGAATTGTGGTGGTTTGGGAATTAGAGATGTGGAACAGTGGAATAAAGCAGCCCTTGGAAAACTGATTTGGAGGATTGCTGGGAATAAAGAGTCTTTATGGGTTAAGTGGGTTCATAGTGTGTGTCTCAAGAATTAAAATTGTTGGACCTATGTTCCTAAGAAGGCTAATGGTCATACTTGGTGGAAAATCTGTGCAATAAGAGATGAATTAAAGGAGGGGTTTTCAGCTGAGAACTGGCAGAGTCTGGGTTACAGAATTTCAAATGGCTATAGGTGGCTGCAAAGAGATATTGTGAAGGTTGTGTGGGCTGGTTGGATCTTGAAAAAATACAATATTCCCATACGCTCTTTTATCACCTAGATGGCTATCATGAACAAATTAAGAACAAGAGATAGGCTCCAAAAATTTAATGCTTGTGATACAACAGACTCTCTATTATGTGGTGACCACATTGAAGACTGGAAACATATTTTCTTCAAGTGTTCTTATAGCAGGAAGTGCATCCAAATTGTTAGTCACTGGTTACATATAAATGAGACTTGGTTTGATATTGAATCCTCATGGAAGAATTGGAGAAGAGCTAATAAAGATATTGTAAAACAGAAGGTGAGTCTTGTAGTTTTGTCACCTCTAGTGTACGGAATTTGGGCTGCAAGGAACTTTGCTTTCTAGAACAAAGCAGTTATCATGCCTAACAGATTATGCACCAACTTATGTGTGGAGGTGGTGAATAGAGTCCAGCAGCTTATTAGTAGTAAATGGAAAAGAACTCAGTGTAAATGGTTAAATGTAATTAGGAATAGTATTCTTAAGTAATTCTTTGATGTTTGTTTGTATATTTTGGTGTTGGTTTGACCCTGTTTTTTAGGGTTGTATAGTTTTGGGGTGAGGGATTGCCCTCTTTTTGGTAATAAAATTACTTACTTACCAAAAAAAAAAAAAAAATTCAAACAAAAGCCAAATACATTCAACAAAGCTAATTGAATGAAATAAAATTAAACAAAACTAATTGAATCAAATACAAGTCAGACACATTAAAAAAAAAAAAGCTAATTGAATCAAATGAAAATGAAATGCATTCAACATTGCTAATTGAATCAAACGGAAGTCAAATGCATTCAACAAAGCTAATTGAATCAAACGAAAGTCAAAACACATTCAAACAAAGCTTTTTGAATCAAATGAAAGTCATTGCATTCACCAAAGCTAATTGAATAAAAAGAAAAGTCAAACACATTCAAACAAAGCCTTTTAAATCAAGAAAAAGTCAAATGCAATCAAAAAAGCTTATTGAATCAAATGATATTCAATTGCATTCAATAAAGCTAATTAAATAAAACAAACATCAAATGCATTTAACAAAGCTAATTAAATCAAATAAATGTCAAACATATTCAAACAAAGCATTTTGAATCAAATGAAAGTCAAATGCATTCAACAAAGCTAATTGAGTCAAATGAAAGTCAAATGCATTCAACAAAGCTTATTGAATGAAATCAAACTTAAATACATTCAAACAAATAATTTTGAATCAAATGAAAAACAAATGCATTCAACAAAGCTAATTGAAACAAATAAAAGTGAAATGCATTTAACAAAGCTAATTGAATACAAAGAAAGTTAAACATATTCAAATAAACCTTTTTGAATCAAATGCAAGTCAAACACATTCAAACAAATCTTTTTAAATCAACTAAATGTCAAATGCATTAAACAAATATAATTGAATCAAATGAAAGTCAAATGCATTTAACAAAGCTAATTAAATCAAATAGAAGTCAAACATATTTCAACAAAGCTTTTTAAATGAAGTGAAAATCAAATGCATTCAACAAAGCTAATTGAAACAAATGGAAGTTTAACACATACAAACAAATATTTTTGATTCAAATGAAAGTCAAATGCATTTAACAAAGCTAATTGAATCAAAAGAAAGTCAAATGAATTCAACAAAGTTTATTGAATCAAATGAAAGTCAAACAAATTCAAACAAAGCTTTGTTAATCAAATGAAAGTCAAATTCATTCAAAAAAGATATTTAAATGAAATGAAAGTCAAATGCATTCAACAAAACTAATTGAATCAAATCAAAGTCAAACACATTCAAACAAAGCTTTTTTAATTAAGTGAAAGTTAAATGCGTTCAACAAAGCTTATTGAGTCAAGTAAAAGTCAAATGCATTCAACAAAGCTAATTAAATCAAAACAAAGTCAAACACATTCAAACGAAGCTTTTTGACTCAAGTGAAAGTCAAATACATTCAACAAAGGTAATTGAATGAAATGAAAGTTAAACACATTCAACAAAGCTTTTTGAATCAAATAAAAGTCAAAGGCATTCAACAAAGCTAATTGAATCAAATAAAAGTAAAACACATTTAAACAAAGCTTGTTAAATCAAATGAAGGTCAAATTCATTCAACAAAGCTAATTGAAATAAATGGAAGTTAAACACATTCAAACAAAGCTTTTATGATTCAAATGAAAGTCAAATGCATTCAACAAAGATAATTGAATCATGTGAATGTCTAACTCATTCACACAAAGATTTTTGAATCAAATGAAAGTCAAATGCATTTAACAAAGCTAATTGAATCAAAAGAAAGTCAAATGAATTCAACAAAGTTTATTGAATCAAATGAAAGTTGTGCCGGGCTTCTTTGAGCATGGTAGACTGTTAAAATAGGTAAATGCTACTACTTTGACTCTAGTCCCTAAGGTGACTAATTCTTCCCTGGTTACTCGATTTAGGCCCATTACATGCTGTAACATTCTCTATAAGCTCATTTCTAAGATGCTCTCTGCTAGATTGAAAGAAGTTTTGCCTGGCATTGTAAGTGTGAATCAGAGTGCTTTCATTGCTGGGAGATCTATCTTGGATAATGTCTTATTATGCCAGGACATGTTGAAAGATTACAATAATGTCAGGAAAGCCCCAAGATGTACTGTTAAAGTTGATCTTAGGAAAGCCTATGACTCTATTCATTGGCAGTTCATTAGAGGCATGCTGAGTGGTCTTGGTTTTTCTAACCAGTTTATTTCCTTGTTAATGGAATGTATTAATTCTTCAACCTACTCTATTATGTTGAATGGTGGTTTAGCTAGTTTTTTTAAAGGGGCTAAAGGGATAAGACAGGGAGACCCCATGTCTCCCCTCATTTTTGTTATGTGTATGGAATAACTGAGCAGGCTGATGAAGAAAGTAGGACAGAAGAGGGGTTTCAAGTTTCACCAAAGATGTAGAACTATGAAACTTAATCATCTAATTTTTGCTGATGATCTAATGTTGTTCTCTCATGGGGACAAGGTTTCTGTTACTCTCTTATCCAAGGCTATGCTGACGTTTTCCAAAGTCTCTAGTCTTCATGCTAATATAGATAATACCTCCATTTACTTTGGTAGTGTTAGTGATACTTTGAAACAACAGATCTTGAGCATGACTAGGTTTAGTGAGGGTAGCCTCCCCTTCAGATACTTAGGTATTCCCTTAAATGCTAAATATCTCAAGCATTTTGATTTTGACACTCTGATTGGTAAAATGTTAGCTAGAATTAACTGCTGGTCTAGTAGAAATCTATCATATACTGCCAGAGCTACCCTTATTAATGCAATACTCATGAGTTTCCATACTTTTTGGGCTCAATGCATCCTTCTTCCTAAGGGTGTGATTGATAAAATAAACTAATTATTTTGAGCTTTCTTATGGGATGGAAATGTTGTACTCTCTAAGTCACCTCCTATTGCTTGGGACTGGGTTGCTAAACCAAAGAATGTTGGAGGTTTGGGTATTAGGAATTGTGATTTATAGAACAAAACTGCTCTAGGAAGATATGTCTGTAAAATTGCTACCAAGGAAGACTCATTATGGGTTAAATAGGTTCATACTGTATAAATTAAGAATAGGGATTGGTGGCAGTATAAACCAAGCAAAGGTTCTGGCTGGGCATGGAAGAGAATCTGCAGAGTCAGGGCCGGGATGAAATAAAGGATGGATTTGCTGACTGCAATTGGATGGGCACAGATTACTCTATCTCAGATGGTTATAATTGGCTACAAGGTTTAAATCCTAGGGTGAATTGGACACCTTGGATTTGGAATAGTTTTAACATTCCTAGGCATTCTTTTATTGCCTAGCTTGCTGTTCATGGTAGACTAAAAACCAGGAACAGATTGATGAAGTTTGAAGGCTGTGATGATGACAGATGCTTAATGTGTGATGCTGACATTGAATCTCATGATCACTTATTTTTTTTATTGTAATTACAGTAGAGAATGCCTCAAGATTATCTGTCCGTGGATTGGCATTGAAGCAACAGACTATAATATTACTTCAGCGTGGAGACAGTGGAAACATGTTTTCAGTGGCACTGTTCAGAGGAAGTTTGTGCTGTCTACTCTCACAGCTCTAGTCTATCATATTTGGCAGGCTAGGAACAAGGCGTTTTGGCAGAAGGCTATTATCCTCCCTAGAAAATTATGTAAAGTTGTTTGTAATAAGGTTATAATAGATGCCAGCAGTTGATTAATCATTCTTGGAGTAGGCTGTAATGTAAATGGCTGTATAATATGAAGGCTAACATTCCTAGTTGCTAGAGTTTGTGTTTGTTTCCTGTTTTATTGTCTAAGTTGTTGTCTAGGTTGTGTGCTTGTTGTCCTTTATTGTTGTTGGTGATCTGTTTGGCCCTTCTTGGGTTGTTGTAGTTCAGGTTTGTTTTGAGGGCTTGCCCTCTTTGTCTTAATAAAATTTACTTACTTACCCAAAAAAAAAAGAATCAAATGAAAGTCAAATAAATTCAAACAAAGCTTTCTTAATCAAATGAAAGTCAAATGCAATCAACAAAGATATTTGAATCAAATGAAAGTCAAATGCATTCAACAAAGCTAATTGAATCAAATCAAAGTCAAACATATTCAAACAAAGCTTTTTGAATCAAATGAAAGTAAAATGCGTTCAACAAAGCTTATTAAGTCAAGTAAAAGTCAAATGCATTCAACAAAGCTAATTGAATCAAAACAAAGTAACACACATTCAAACGAAGCTTTTCGAACCAAGTGAAAGTCAAATACATTCAACAAAGGTATTTGAATTAAATGAAAGTTAAACACATTCAAACAAAGCTTTTTGAATCAAATAAAAGTCAAATGCATTAAACAAAGCTAATTGAATCAAATAGAAGTCAAACACATTCAAACAAAGCTTTTTGAATCAAATGAAGATCAAATTCATTCAACAAAGCTAATTGAATCAAATGAATATCTAACTCATTAAAACAAAGCTTTTTGAATCAATTTAAAGTCAATAGCATTTAACAAAGCTAATTGAATAAAAAGAAAGTAAAATGAATTCAAAAAAGTTCATTAAATCAAATGAAAGTCAAACAAATTCAAACAAAGCTTTTTGAATCAAATGAAAGTCAAATGCATTTAACAAAGAATGAAAGTCAAATGCATTCAACAAAGCTAATTGAATCAAAGCAAAGTCAAACACATTCAAACAAAACTTTTTGAATCAAATGAAAGTCTAATGCATTCAACAAAGCTAACTGAATCAAATAAAATTCAAATGCATTCAACAAAGCTCATTTAATTGATTGGCCACTAAATAGAAATAGTTGGTATATCTTGAAAAATAAAGACTTTAAGCACTAATCAACCTTTAATTCCAATCCCTAACATGCTCAAGATAAAGGTAACCCATCACCATTCCCTTAGTTAAGAGACTACTCACTAATCATATTAGAAACTAAGCTAATCATACAACTAACAAGGAAAGACACGATTAACAAGTAAATGAAAGAGATAAATCAAGTAACTAAAGAGTTAAGGGAAAGAAATTAATAATGGAGCTTCATTAATCTTCAAAATGGTTGATTACAAATCATCCAAGATCACAAGATTAGTGTTTCTCTCTCTAAGATTAAGCTAAGAAAACCTAGATTATGCTAAGCTAAAACCCTCATTAATTACTAAGGTGAGAGACTTAAAACTATTTATACAATGACTTAAAAGAGGGTAGCCAACTATTGTGCGCAACCTCGCAAGGATACTGCGCGCCCGCAATAATCAAGGTAAAAAAACTAAAACCCAGAAATGTGCGCCCCACACGATAAATGCACGCCCGCGCACAATTACTGTGCGCCTGCTACCAAGGCGCGTAGACTCCTTACCCTGATTCGGGAATCGGCTTCTCAACCATGTGTGCGCCCGCGCAGTGTGGGTGTGCGCCCTCTCTATGGTCGGGTATAAAGCGCAGACTTCCAGCCTTAATGCTTCAATTTTGTTCTCTGTATGCACCCGCGCAGACTACCAGTGCACGCCCTCTCAATGGCCGCGCAACACTTCATGAACTAAGCTTCCAAGCTCCTCTCCTTGCTTCATAACCAAGGCTCTCCTATAAAATATGGAGAAAAAACCAAGGTAGAAAAGGGACCAAAATAGGAGGAAAACAAGGATATAAAGTTAAAGACGTAAAAGAGAGCATAAACGAGCTACAAGTATGAGGAAAAAACACCAAAACGGGGTCTAAATCGTGGCATTAATGCCGCTCATCACGAAACACCATCATGAACGGAATGGTGTCCTTCCAACAAGTGTATTATTCTGGTAGAGGGTTCAGAATTATTACAGAGCTAATTCTTCAGTAAGGTCAAGTGATCGGAATGCCTAGGTGGAGGCCGCTTCCTATCAGTAATATTAAGGTATAATTAATATAACAGCTTAATCTTAACTAAACCCTTCAGGTCAAACCCAATTAAACAACCGATCCGAGACGACGAATTAATCCGAAAAATTTAATGAGTCGTCGGAGTTTTACGAACGCAGACGTCGGATATCGAGCCTAGGGCGTCGAGACTAAGCGTCGCAAAATAACAAGCAACAAGTGCGAGCATAGCCATTGCATCACATTGGCCTAGCCATGTGAAGTGCTAGGCTAGGCTATCTCATCGCAAGCCTAGCAACGCCATATGTGTGCTAGGCGCACAAGGCAACCCATCGCAACAGCATGACTGCGTGTGTACGTGCCTTCGCATGGCGTAGCAGCACCGCAGCATGCGTGCATGGGTGCTTAGGCACTATCGCACCATCACAGCCTACGCACAGCTCTTTATCGCACCATCACATCACAGCACTATCGCATGGCTAGGCCAATGCATATGTGCGTGTGCGTGTAGGGCATCGCAGCAGCAGCTCTAGCCTCTCCTAGTGTGTGTGCGCATGCGTGCAAGCCATCGTAGCATCGCTAGCACAGTACCAAGCATCGCATGCTTGTGTGTGTGGCTGGTAAGGCGATGCCCAGCATGCGTGGATCGCTAGCAGCACACACGCTGGGAGTGCGAGGGCATGGGAGTGCGAGTGCGTGCGAGTGTGAGTGCCAGGCCAGCGCCAGCACCTAGCAGCGCCTAGCGATAGCATGTAGCAGTAGCACGAGCATCGCCCAGCACAACACGCATATGCTGGCTGGGGTGATGCGGTGATGCTTGGTGGTTGGGCTAGCTGGCAGTGCTAGCTGTGCATGCTGGGCTGGCTGTGCTAGTTGGCCAGCAAAGCAAGTAGCCAACTCACCCAATGCTTGGAGGCGGTTTTGTGAGGGGTGGGGACCAACCCTTGGGCAAAGCCTTGGGGAGCAAGGCAATGGTCCCCCCCACCTACTCTTGGTCCTCACCTAACTCTTTCTCTCCCCTTGACACTTGTTGCATTGTGATTGATTTCATTATTAATTTAATTTAGAATTAAATTAATTATCAAAATTACTCATTCTCCCACATTGGTTGGGGAATGAAAATCAAGGGTTCATTTCCCTATAAATACCAAGGCATGGGTATTTGGGAAAGAACACACTTGAATTGAAAAGTAAAGGAAACTCCATTGTTGAGCATACCATGAAATTCGTAAAACTCTAGTTTATTTTGTCCGGGCCTTGACAAACCTTCGAGGCTTAGGACGATCGGGTCGGGTTCGAGGGTACGATCCCGTCGGAGACCTCGCACTATCGGGGTTCAAGTAAGAGATCATAGTTGAGCGAAGCACGCTTCAAAGGTATAATCTTTTATCCTTTCTTATGCTTTAAATTATGTTTGCTTGTTAATTGCACTTATTACGGGGGTGGGTCTTGGCGGGTTTCATTCCGCGTAGTGTGGGTCACCACGAAACCCTACAGCGGTATCGGAGCCATGCTCCTTTTAATTTTTGCAATTATTTATTAATTAAGGTGTTTTAAATTAAGATTTAAATTCTGGTTTTGCTTTTCTAATTTGATTAGAAGCTTATTTTAATTAATTTTAAAACTCGTATTTTTTCTCGATTTGGCTGTCTAACCTAGATTTTTGCTCAAAAATAGTGTTTTTTGGGTGGAATCGACATTCTGAAACAGATTCAACTCTCTTCGAGACCTGTCCAGAAGCCAAATACGAACCAGAAACCCAAGTTTTTGGGGTTTTTTTCGTTTTTTAGAGAAAATTGTAAATCTTTTAAAGCCTTGATTAATGCAAGAATTTCAAGGTTAGATTAAATGCATTATTGCATCCCTAATCTACTGCTATTTTAAATATCCATAAGCATAATTATGGAGTTTTAATTAGTGCTTGAGTTGATATGATATTTGTCACACAAACTTAATTTTTCACAATTATGCAAAAAAATTGCATTAATGTGTGAATGTTTGATTTGAATGTGTAATTTTAAGTTCCTAAGCATGTTAAAGATCTAATCTTTAAAAGTTTAAATGATTGGAAATTTAACCCTAAATTCCACATTGAACAAAGTTTGGATTTTTTCATTTTTGTTGATTAAAATCCATGAAGTTCGAATACTTGTCCATTTCATATGTCGCTTAATGTCTGTTCGTGAACTATAAGGTAAGATTCATCGTCATCCTTATTACGTTCAGAAGTGTTTCTTGATCTCCAAGTTCGACTGTCAATAAGCAGATGATTTCTAAAATCCATCTGAGCACGGCCATGCATTTTCACAATCTCTCTCTTCGAGCGGCCTTGTAAACAATAAAGACATATTCCCTATTGTTAATAGGGGGACATTCCCAGTCTTGCATTGTAAGTTTCTCTTACTAAGAGGACCTAATCTCCAGAGTGTTACGGAAGACGTTAGGCAACATTAAAGAGACTAGTACTCAAACAAGAAAACTTCACAATACTCATGGTCGAGGAAATAAGTTCTGATAGCTACAATGAGAAATGTACTTATGACAATTTTGAATCTCTTAAAGTACTCTTATAGGTCGATCCAGTGTAGTTCTGAACTGGCACCTGTGCAAATGATTTATGACCATCATGTCCTTGGAGCACAAGAAACGGTGTTGTAAATCATACTACACACTAATCTCTAGTGGTCATCAATCGTCCATCATTTAGATGACCTCGATTAGGGATAATTTTCTATTAAATATTCAATGTTCACTTAACAGGTGTTTTATCCAAGACATGGTCTTGATAGCCTGTTTTGAATATTTCCATAAATCGAATGGACTCATTATTTAATTCTAAACCGCAATTAAATAGCAATGGAGTGAATGATAATTTTGCATAAAAATTAATTACTCCATAAATGAATGGTTTAAGTACAGTGTCTTACATTAAAACGTCAAGTTTATTTAAAACACATGTACAGGGAGTTTCAAAGCCAGTCTCCAACGTGCTTGATTCCTATTGTCTCAACGTGCTTGTTGTGTTTCACTTGAGGCAAAGGTTTAGTCAAAGGATCGGCCACATTATCATCCGTGTCGATCTTGCAAATCCTTATTTCACCTTTGGATTTCTTTTCCCTTATCATGTGAAATCGCCTTTGGACATGTTTGACCTTCTGGTGTTCTATTGGCTCCTTGGCCTGAGCGATAGCTCCATTGTTGTCACAGTAGAGAGTTATCAGACCCTTGATGGAGGGTACAACACCAAGTTCACTGATGAACTTGCGAATCTAAACAGCCTCCTTAGTGGCTTCTGAAGCAGCCAAGTATTCGGCTTCAGTTGTAGAATCTGCAGTGGTACTCTGCTTGGCACTCTTCCAGCTAAACCCTCCTCCATTCAGAGAGAATATGTACCCTGACTGTGACTTGAAGTCGTCTCTGTCAGTCTGGAAGCTAGTGTCAGTGTAACCTTCTTCAACCAGGTCTTTATGGCCACCATAAACTAGGAATTTATCCTTGTTCCTTTTCAGGTACTTTAGGATATTCTTGCCCGGAAGGAAACCCACCAAGACCCGCCCCTTAATTAATGCAATTAACAAGCATATTAAACTTAATCAAACAAGATTAAGAACAAGAATTATACCTCTGTCGCGTGCTTCGCTCCCAAAGAGCTCTTACTTCAAAATCTCGAAAACACGAGATCTCCGACAGATCGTACCCTCGACCCAACCCGAGCATCCTAAGTCTTGAAGGTTAGTCAAGACCCGGACAAAATAACTATGAGTTTTACGAATCAAAGGTTTACTCTTAATTAAAGTTGCCTATTTAATTCCACTCAAGGTTGTTCATTTCCCAATACCCAAGCTTGGTATTTATAGGGAAATGAACCCTTGATTTTTCATCCTCCACCAATGTGGGAGTGTTGAAATACAATGATTTATTTAATTTCCAAATTAAATAAATAATCAAGTTAATCACATTTCGACAAGTGGCATGATCATTTGCAAAAGAGTGGTGGCCAAGGTTAGGTGGGGGACCATATGCCTTGCTCCCCAAGGCCTTGATTTGGTCCCCACATACTTGAACAAAACCGGCTCAAGGAAGGCTAGCTAGCTGCCAGCTAGGGCTGCCAGCTAGCACTGCCTTACTGCCCAGCACCCTAGCCAACCAACCAGTGCGTGCTGCTGCTAGGCTGGTGCTGGCGCTAGGCGCTTCTAGCACATAGTGCTGGCACTGGCCCCTAGCAGCCCACGCACAGGCTAGCATGCACACATACCTTGCGCACCATTACTAGCACAGCCAGCATGCGTGCTGCTAGCGAGCAACGCATGCTGGCCCCTTTCTCCACATCGTGCTACGCACCACGCAACACGCAGCGCGCTACGCACCACGCAACACTCGCACACGCATCAGCCAGTGCCTAGCACTGCTATGCTTGGTGCGAGGCACGCACACACGCACATGTACATGCACTAGTACCTAGCACTGCGATGGCTGTGCTTGGTGCGTGTGTGGCCTTGCCATATGCACCCAGGCTAGCACGCTGCTAGCTGCGATGGGCTACCTGGTGCTTGTGGTGCTTGCGATAGGCTGCCAGTGTGCTTAAGCTTGCGCCTAGCCATGCATCCACATGGTTAGACCATTGTGGTGCTACGGCTTTACTTGTCGCTTTGTGATTTTGCGACGCTCGGTCTCGTTGCCCTAGGCTCGATATCCAACGTCTGTATTCATAAAACTCTGCCGACTCATTAAATCCGACAAGTGTGCATATAATGTATAGCCCATTTCCTATGTCACTTAATGTTTCTTCGTGAACTATAAGGTAAGATTCTTTGTCATCCTTATTACGTTCAGAAGTGTTTCTCGATCTCTGAGTTCGACTGTCAATAAGCAGATGATTTCTAAAATCCATCTCAGCACGGCCATGCATTTTCACAGTTTCGCTCTTCGAGCGGCCTTGTAAACAACAAAACATTTTCCCTATTGGTAGTAGGGGGACAATCTCAGTCTTGTAATGTAAGTTCCTCTTACTAAGAGGACATAGTCTCCTTAGTGTTCTCGTTATGATCCCCAGTTACGGAAGACGTTAGGAAACATCAAAGAATCTAGTTATCAAACAAGAAAACTTCACAAAACTCATGGTCGGAGGAAACAGGTTCCGATAGTCATAATGAGAAATGTACTTATGACAAATTTAAAATTTTTTAAAGTACTCTCAAAGGTCTTATCCTGTACAGTTCCAAACTGTGCCTGTGCAAATGATTTATGACCGTCACGTCCTCGCAGCACAAGAAACGGTGTTGTAAATCATACTACACACTAATCTATTGCGGTCATCAATCGTCCATTTGTTAGATGACCTTGATTAGGGATAATTTTCGATTTAAATATTCAATCTTCACTTAAAAGGTGTTTCTTCATCCAAGACATGGTCTTGATACCCTTTTTTGAATATTTCCGTAAATCGAATGGACTCATTATTTAATTCTAAACCACAATTAAATAGTAATGGAGTGAATGATAATTTTGCACAAAAATTAATTACTCCATTAATGAATGGTTTTAATACAGTGTCTTACATTAAATATCTTATTTAATTATAACACATGTACAGGGAATTTCAAAGCCAGTCTCCAACATGCTTAATTCCCATCGCCTCAATGTGTTTGTTATGTTTCACTTGAGGCAGCGGTTTAGTCAAATGATCGGCAACATTATCATCTGTGCCAATCTTACAAATTCTGATTTCACCTTCGTATTTCCATTCCCTTATCATGTGAAATCGCCATTGCACGTGTTTGACCTTCTGGTGCTCACTCGGCTCCCTGTCCTGAGCAATAGCTCCATTGTTATCACAATAGAGGTCTATCGGCCCCTTGATTGAGGGTGCAACACCAAGTTCGCTAATGAACTTGCGTATCCAAACAACTTCCTTAGCAGCTTCTGAAGCGGCCAAGTACTCGGCTTCAGTTGTAGAGTCTGCAATGGTGCTCTGCTTGGCACTCTTCTAGCTAAACGCTCCTCCATTCAGACATAATATGTACCCCGACTATGACTTGAAGTCGTCTCTGTTAGTCTGGAAGCTAGCGTCAGTGTAACTTTCAACAACCAGTTCTTTGTGGCCTCCATACACCAGGAATTTATCCTTGTTCCTTTTCAGGTACTTAAGGATGTTCTTGGCCGCAAACCAATGCGCCTCTCCTGGGTTCGATTGGTATCGGCTCGTTGCACTCAAGGCATACGATAAATCTGGCCTTGTACATATCATGGCATACATGATCGATCCGATTAGCGAAGCATATGGGATCTGATTCATTCGATCAACAGGTGTCTGTGGACAATGTTTCTTGCTGAGAGTTATGCCATGGGACCTTGGTAAATGCCCTCTTTTGGCATTCTCCATGTGGAATCGAGCCACTACCTTATCAATGTAAGTACTCTGGCTTAATCCAATCATCCTCTTAGATCTATCCCTGTAGATCTTGATGCCCAATATGTACTGTGCTTCTCCTAAGTCCTTCATTGAAAAGCACTTTCCCAACCAGCCCTTTACGGACTCCAACAATTTTGTGTTGTTTCCAATAAGAAGTATGTCATCGACATACAGGACTAGGAATGCAATATCACTCCCACTGACCTTCTTGTATACACAAGATTCATCTGGATTTTTGATAAAACCAAACTTGCTAATGGCTTCATCAAATCGCAGATTCCAACTTCTGCTAGCTTGCTTTAGTCCATAAATGGACTTCTTTAGCTTGCAAACCTTTCCAGCTTTGCCTAGATCGACAAAACCTTCTGGCTGTGTCATATACACAGTTTCTTCCAAAATTCCATTAAGGAAGGCGGTTTTGACATCCATTTTCCATATTTCATAATCGTAATATGCAGCAATCGCTAGGATGATCCGGACGGATTTTAGCATTGCAACTGGTGAAAAAGTTTCATCACAGTCAATCCCGTGGACTTGTCTATAACCTTTTGCCACCAGTCTAGCTTTGTATATTGAAACATTTCCATCCTTGTCTGTCTTCACTTTGAAGATCCATTTGCAACCAATGGGTTTATAACCCTCGGGCAAATTCACCAAGTCCCAGACTTGATTTTCAGACATGGAGTCCATCTCGGATTTCATGGCCTCTTCCCATTTTGTAGAGTCGGGGCTCGTCATAGCTTGCTTGTATGTCGCCAGCTCATCACCATCCATGACTAGGATGTCATGATCATCGGTTAAGACGATACCGAGGTATCTGTCTGGTTGAGATCTTTGCTGTTGCGACCTACGAAGGGTAATCGGTTGAGCATTTTCATTGTTAGTTTGATTCTCACCAATCTTCTTAAATACTTCCAAAGCATCTAGATTGTCAGTTTTGTCAGTTTGACATTGTTGCTCGTCCTCTCGAACTTCGTCGAGTTCGATTTTCCTCCCATTTGTCATTTTGGAAAGGTGTTCCTTCTACAAAAAGACACCATCACGAGCAACAAATACTTTGTTCTCGGATTTATTGTAGAAGTAATACCCTTTGGTTTCTTTTGGATATCCCACAAAGAAACACTTATCCGATTTGGGGTGAAGTTTGTCCGAAATTAATCGCTTGACATATGCTTCGCATCCCCAAATCTTGAGAAAAGACAACCTAGGAGGTTTCTTAGTCCATAATTCATATGGAGTCTTTTCAACAGCTTTTGACGGAGCTCTTATTTAGTGTTAGTGTTGCAGTTTGCAGCGCATGTCCCCATAAAGAGATCGGGAGTTCACTAAGACCCATCATTGATCGAACCATGTCTAACAACGTTCGATTCCTCCGTTCCATTGAGGAGTTCCGGGAGGTGTCAACTCAGAAAGAATTCCATTTTCTTTCAAGTGATCGTTGAATTCTGGCTCAAATATTCGCTACCTCGATCCGATCGAAGTGCTTTAATTTTCTTGCCAAGTTAATTTTCAACTTCTTTCTGAAACTCTTTGAATTTCTCAAAAGATTCAGATTTATTCGACATTAAGTAGATATAGCCATATCTACTATAATTGTCGGTGAAAGTGATGAAATATCGGTAACCTTGTCTTGCGGATGTACTCATTTGTCCACATACATCCGTGTGTATTAGACCTAATAAGTCACTTGCCCTTTCTCCCAACTTGAAGAATGGCTGTTTTATCATCTTGCCTAATAAGCATCTTTCGCAATTTTCAAACGACTCTAAGTCGAGTGAGTCAAGAACACCTTCTTGAAGAAGTTTCTTGATGCGCTTGATGTTAATATGGCCAAGACGACAATGCCACAAGTAGGTTTGATTCGGCTCGATGGTCTTAGTTCATTTGGTATCATTCCTATTTTCTTTGTGTAAAGCATGCAATTTAATTTAAACATATGTTTGAAAGATAATCTTTGAAACAACTACGTTAGAAGTCCTTCATTTCAAACATCTTAGTGTCCAATACCATTGATCAAAATATTGTTCAAAAGCATGATAAATCTAGAATTAGTTTTTATTACATCTCAAAGACAAAATGGTGCATGCAAGCACGACCGAAAAACCATCTTCGTCGTCTTCTTGCTCTTACACCAACACTTGATAAGCTTCTCACTTGGTTCCTGAAAAGGCAACATAAAGTGAGTCATACTTAGTATCCAATACCTTATGATAAGCTTAATTCACAAGTGTTTAGGAAGATACCTGAGGTAGTCGGAATGTTCCCCTCTTCCTTGAAGAGCATGCATTCTCTCTTGTAGTGGCCTTGCATGCCACAATGGAAGCATCTCATCTTTGCCTTGACCTTCTTGAACTCCTTCTTCTTAGCTCTCAAGGGCCTTTTGGTCATTCCATAGGCGGTGGCTTGGCTAAGGAGTTGCACCACCTCCTTGAAGCAATGTGTCTCCTTTCCCGCAGCGATATGCACTCTAAGTGCATCATAGCCCAAGTGGAGTGAAGCAAACAAGATATGCCCCGCCATCTCATCTTCTAATGGAATTCCGAGAAGTTGCATGTGTTTGAAGAGTCTAGTCATTCTAAGCACATGAGGTCGGAGGGGCATGCCGGGTCTCAATTTGGCATTATAGACCTTTGTCCAAAGTCGGCGCCTTTCCTTAGCAAGACATCCCAAGTTTGGTGGCTTTATCCTCATGATTGAAAGTGACCTAGTCAAGTCAAACACGAGGCCATCAAAGTTGCCATTGTCACTCTTGGTGAATCTTACATTGACAACGTCCTCAAGTGCTTTGAGGAACATGTTTGAGATAGGAGGTAAGACTTTCTTTCCAATCTTCCGGGATGGAATTTGCCATAAGTCGTGAGAACCTTTTGCAATTGGAAGACCATTCTTCATGCGCCTCATCGGTCATGATTCCTTTGGCAAAGAAGCTTGGAATGGGAGTATCAAGAGTATACTCCAAGGAACAATTTCGGAGAGTTCTCCTGAGTTCCTCCTCCCATTCCTTGAAGTTGACCAAGTTTAAGGAAAAGGCCAACTTCTCGGGGAGTTCCAGGCTCATATGGTCGTTGTTTGAGTTACTAGCGGACATGGTTCTACAATTGAAAGAATTTGAAGTGAAAAACCATTCATATATCAATAAGTTGAAATTTAAAACGTTCATGCATATATTCAATCTTATTGAGCATTTTATCCACGCATTTAAAATGTCCCTTATGGGCGAGAATAAAATGATTCCGGGATCCAAAAGATCAAGAAATGGTTAAGCATTCTTTAGCTTGTCTTAATCATTAAATATCTTAAGGTAAGCAATCTAATTCCTAATAGCTCCAAGCTACTCTCGGTTTGATAAAATGTCGCATCTAATGCATCCTTGACATTTTATCTCTTTTGCCAAGACATCTAAGGAATCCTTACTGATATCGTTGAGCTTAACCAAGACAACTTGTATACCTAGTATACCTTACGTTCCTAGGGAAGTAGTGATGCCTCGCTTTGGCGTAGCCCATCACATACGCGCATTAGTTCGGTAAGTGTTGCTCTTGGAACTGCAAATTTTAGCTCAATATTATTAAGGGACCTAGGGTTTCTATGTTGTTTGATTTAAGTGAACTTAACTAATCGTCGCAACATAATAGAAATCCTAGACATGCATCTAGCAATCATATATAATAACAATATATATATATCAGGCATAAAATAAATGCATTTGGCAACTAGCATGACCCCTTGAAATCTTCAATTTCCGTGGGTCTTCATCTTGGCTCGTCTTCATCGAAACGCCGTCTTGAGACATCTTGGCCAAAATGAATTAAAAGAAGCTAGCTAGAATGACTAAGATTAATCTAATAGTACAAAAATACTTAACGGTTCGCAGACCGTATTTAGATTTACAAAAATCCATAACGGAACGCAATCCGTATTTTCTATCCTATTCGGGCCCCACTAGTTGCCATTTTCAAAAACCTGTTTTGAAAAACAATCTTCCATTCACCCATTCACTATTTGTGAATGGCCCATGCAATTTTACGAAATACATAATTAAACACGCAAAACTAGTAACTAACTTAGGTGGTTAATCAAATTAACGCACCTAATTAAAACTAGACAAAGTTGTTTAATCCATTATTTCTAAACGCAAAATGCTTACGCACTTAATTTAGCTCCCACTGAATTCCGCACCCGTACTTAATTAATCCGATTAATTAAGTCGGCATAACCCATAATTTGTCAAAATTTTGCAAAAATATTTTAAAGACAGGATAATGAAAAAATCATAGCCCAAATCTTAAGCAAAATGCCCCAACACAACCCTTTGAGGGTGCGCACCATGGCTGCTAGGCAGCCCATGGCATGGCGACATGGTGCGTGGGCGAGGCCTGCTAGCATGTTGCGCATGCTTGCTATCATACTGGTGCTTGTGAGCTGCTTGCGTGCTGGGCTGGCGCCTACTACTGCTAACTAGCATGCATAGGCAGCCCCTGCCCAGCCATTGCCCCACGCATTGCTGCGCCCAGCAAGCTCCCTGCCACACACTCCTACGCATCATCATGGCACACCCTTGTGCGCACCATAGGCAGCCACATGTGGGCTGCTGGGCAGCCCGACTAGCCTTGGTGGCGCTTGGGTGTTTTTGCCTTGATTTGCGTGCCAATTCTTGGAATTTAATTCTGATTTGTGTGTCACAATAATTAATCTAAATTACATTTTAGAATCAATTTGAGGCAAAATAAAATAAAATTAAATTAAATCCTACTTAAAAAAAAATTATTTTATTGGTGCACAAGCCTAAATTATTTAAAAATTTTAATTTTGAATAAAATTAGGTCTTTATGCTTAAAATAAAATGAGCTATGTCCATAATTATTCTAGGCAATATGCAAATTAATAATGGGTTTGACAAATGGGAGTTGGAAAAATAAATTAACCATCCAATGATAAAAATTTTCCAACTTGCATACTTGTGTAAAATACCATGATTACATCTTCCAATATGAAGATTAATCAAATTTTACTCACAAGTAATTGAACTTTGATGGATTTTAATCAACCAAACATGAAAAATCCAAACTTTGTTCAACATGGAATTTAGGGTTAGGGTTCCAATTATTTAAACCTTTAAAGATTAGAACTTTAACATTATAGGTACTTAAAATTACAAGATCACAACAAGCTTTCACATTTTATTGCAATTTATTTGCAAAATTTGTGAAAAACAAGTGTATGTGAAAAAAAAGGTATATCAACTTAAGCACTAATAAAAAATCCATTATTATGCTTAATGATATTTTAAAACCAGTAGATTAGTGATGCAAATGTGCATTTAATCTAACCTTGTAATGCTTGCATTACTCAAGGCTTAAAAGAATTAAAAATTTCGTTAAAAAACGAAAAACCCCAGAAAAATTGGGTTTCTGGTTCGAATTTGGCTTCTGGAAAGTCCTAAAAGGGTTAAATCTATTCCAGAATGTCAATTCCACCCAAAATTCACTATTTTTAAGCCAAAATCTGGGTTCGACAGCCAACTCGAAAATAAAATCGAGTTTAAAAAATTAATTTAAAAGAGCATCTAATCCAATTAGAAGAACATGAACCAGTAAAATAAATTCTTTTAAACACCTTAAAAAATAATTGCAAAAATTAAAAGGAACGTGGCTCCGATACCGCTGTAGGGTTTCGTAGTGACCCGACACTATGCGGAAGGAAACCCACCAAGACCCGTCCCTTAATTAAAACATTTAACAAGCATATTAAACTTAATCAAACAAGATTAAGAACAAGAATTATACCTTTCTCGCGTGCTTCTCTCCCAAAGAGCTCTTACTTCAAAATCTCCAAAACACAAGATCTCCGACGGATCGTACCCTCGACCCGACCCGAGCGTCCTAAGTCTTGAAGGTTAGTCAAGACCCGGACAAAATAACTATGAGTTTTACGAATCAAAGGTTTACTCTTAATTAAAGTTGCCTTTTTAATTCCACTCAAGGTTGTTCATTTCCCAATACCCAAGCTTGGTATTTATAGGGAAATGAACCCTTGATTTTTCATCCTCCACCAATGTGGGAGTGTTGAAATACATTGATTTATTTAATTTCCAAATTAAATAAATAATCAAGTTAATCACATTTCGACAAGTGGCATGATCATGTGCAAAAGAGTGGTGGCCAAGGTTAGGTGGGGGACCATATGCCTTGCTCCCCAAGGCCTTGATTTGGTCCCCACATCCTTGCAAAAAACCGGCTCAAGGAAGGCTAGATGGCTGCCAGCTAGCACTGCCTTGCTGCCCAGCACCCCAGCCAGCCAGCCAATGCGTGCTGCTGCTGGGCTGGTGCTGGTGCTGGTGCTGGGCGCTGCTAGCACATAGTGCTGGCACTGGCCCCCAGCAGCCCACGCACAGGCTAGCACGCACACATATCTTGTGCACCATTGCTAGCACAGCAGCATGCGTGCTGCTAGCGAGCCACGCATGCTGGCCCCTTCCTCCGCATCGTGCTACGCACCACGCAACACGCAGGGCGCTACGCACCATGCAAAACTGGCACACGCATAAGCCAGTGCCTGACACTGCTATGCTTGGTGCGAGGCACGCACACACGCACATGCACATGCGCCAGTGCCTAGCACTGCGATGGCTGTGCTTGGTGCATGTGTGGCCTTGCCATACCTACCTAAGCACCCAGGCTAGCATGCTGTTAGCTGCGATGGGCTGCTTGGTGCTTGTGGTGCTTGCGATAGGCTGCCATGCGCACCCAGGCTAGCACGCTGCTAGCTGCGATGGGTTGCCTGGTGCTTGTGGTGCTTGCGATAGGCTGCCAATGTGCCTAGGCATCATGCTAGGGCTGCGATAGCGCCTACGCATGATGCTAGGGCTGCGATGGTGCGCCTAGCACACCTAGTGTGCTTAGGCTTGCGCCTAGCCATGCTAGGTGCATGCTAGCTCGAACTAGCCTAGCATCCACATGGTTAGACCATTGTGGTGCTATGTCTATACTTGTCCCTTTGTGATTTTGCGACGCTCGGTCTTGTCGCCCTAGGCTCGATATCCGACGTCTGTATTCGTAAAACTTTGTCGACTCATTAAATCCTTTCGAATTAATTCGTCGTCTCGGATCGGTGATTCGATTGGGTTTGACCCGAAGGGTTCAGTTAAGATTAAGCTGTAACATCAATTGTACATTGATATTACTTATCGAAAGCGGCCTCCACCTACGCATTCCGATCACTTGACCTTACTGAAGAATTAGCTCCGTAATAATTCTGAACCCTCAATCGGAAGAATACACTTGTTGGAAGGACACCATGCCTTTCACTTAAAGCATATGATACATCTGGCCTGGTACGTATCATGGCATACATGATCGACCCAATTAGCGAAGCATATGGAATCTGATCCATTCTCTCTCGCTCAACAGGTGTTTGTGGACACTATTTCTTGCTGAGAGTCACGCCATGGGACATGGGTAGTTGCCCTCTTTTGGCATTTTCCATGTTTTATTGTGCCAGTACTTTATCAATGTAAGTACTTTGGCTTAATCTTATCATCCTCTTAGATCTATCCCTGTAGATCTTGATACCTAATATGTACTATGCCTCACCTAAGTCCTTCATTGAAAAGCAATTTCCCAACCAGCCCTTTACGGACTCTAGTAATTTTTTGTTGTTTCCAATGAGCAGTATGTCATCGACATATGGGACTAGGAATGCGATGTCACTCCCACTGACCTTCTTGTAGACACAAGACTCATTTGGATTCTTGATAAAAACCAAACTTTGTTCTCGAATTTATTTTAGAAGTAATACCCTTTGGTTTCTTTTGGATACCCTACAAAAAAACACTTGTCTGATTTGGGGTGAAGTTTGTCCAAAATTAATCGTTTGACATATGCTTCGCATCCCCAAATCTTAAGAAAAGACAACCTAGGAGGTTTCTTAGTCCATAATTCATATGGTGTCTTTTCAACAGCTTTTGACGGAGCTCGGTTTAATGTTATTGCCGCGGTTTGTAGCGCATGTCCCCAGAAAGAGATAGGAAGTTCACTAAGACCCATCATTGATCGAACCATGTCTAACAAGGTTCGATTCCTCCGTTTGGATACTCCGTTCCATGGAGGAGTTCTAGGAGGTGTCAACTCTGAAAGAATACCATTTTCTTTCAAGTGATCGTCGAATTCATGGCTCAAATATTCGCCACCTTAATCCGATTGAAGTGCTTTAATTTTCTTGCCAAGTTGATTTTCAACTTCTTTCTGAAATTCTTTGAATTCGTCAAAAGATTCAGATTTATTCGACATGAAGTAGATATAGCCATATCTACTAATGTTTGTTAACGAAGTTGAATTTTTAGTGGTCTTAGTTAGCGGTATCAACTCTTGTCTAATCATATGTAAAACATGCAATTTCCATTTAACATATATTTGCAAGAAAACTATTGTCAAAGTCTTACATTCAAAGTAACTAGGTGTCCAACACCATAGATCATAGTATGTTCAAAAGCATGATGAAAAACAAAGATTAGTTTAATTACATGTCATAGACAAAATAGTGCATGCAAGCACGACCGAAAAACCATCTTCGTCGTCTACTTATCCTTGCACCAACACTTGATAAGCTTCACACTTGGTCCCTGAAAAGGCAACATTAAGTGAGTCATACTTGGTATCTAATACCAATGATAAGCTTAATTCACAAGTGTTTAGGAAGATACATGAGAAAGTCGGAATATTCCCCTCTTCTTGGATGAGCTTGCATTCTCTCTTGTAGTGGCCTTGCATGCCACAATAGAAGCATCTCATCTTTGCTTTGACCTTCTTGAATTCCCTTTTCTTAGCTCTTAAGGGCCTTTTGGTCATTACATAGGCGGTGGCTCGGCTAAGTAGTTGCACCACCTCCTTAAAGGAGCGTGTCTCCTTTCCCGCAGCTATATGCACTCTAAGTGCATCATAGCCCGAGTGGAGTGAAGCAAGTAAGATATGCCCCGCCATCTCATCTTCCAATGGGATTCCGAGAGCCTAGTCATTCCAAGCACATAAGGTCGGAGGGGCATGCCGGGTCTCAATTTGGCATAGTAGACCTTTGTCCAAAGCCGACGCCTTTCCTTTGCAAGACAACCTTCATGCGGTGGCCTTATCTTCATGTTTGAAAGTGATCTAGTCAAATCAAACACGAGTCCATCATAGTTTCCATTGTCACTCTTGGTGACTCTTACATTGACAACGTCCTCTAGGGCTTTGAGGAACATGTCCGGGAGATAGGAGGGAAGACTTTCCTTCCAATCTCCGGGATGGAATTTTCCATAAGTCGTGAGACTTTCTTGCAATTGGAAGACCATTCTTTATGAGCCTCTTCGGTCATGATTCCTTTAGAGAAGAAGCTTGGAATGGGAGTGTCAAGAGTGTACTCCAAGGAACAATTTCGGAGAGTTTTCCTGTACTCTAAGGCCAACTTTTCGGGGAGTTTCGGGCAGTTTCGGGCACATTTGGTTGTTGTTTGAGTTACTTGCAGACATTGTTCTACAATTGAAAGAATTAGAAATAAAAAACCATTCATAAACCAATAAGTTGAAATTGAAAAGCGTTCATGCATATTTTCAATCTTATTGAGCATTTTATCCACGCATTGATAAATTTGTCCCTTTTGGGCGAGAATAAAATGATTCCGAGATCCCAAAGATTAAGAAATTGTTAAGCATTCTTTGGCTTGTCTTAATCATTAAATATCTTAAGGTAAGCAATCCAATTTAAGTGAACTTAACTAATCGTAGCAACATATGAAATCCTAGACATGCATCTAACATTCATATATAACAATAATATATATAAAGCATAGATTGATGCATTTGGCAACTAGCATGACCCCTTGAAATCTTCAAATCTTCAAGGGTCTTCATTTTGGCTCGTCTTCATCGAAACACCGTCTTGAGACATAAATTTATGAATCTTACCTTATAGTTCACGAACAGACATTAAGCGACATAGGAAATGGGCTATACAATGTATGCACACTTGTCCGGAAGGATAAGTGGGAGATTGAAAGGAATGGTGTCCTTCCAACAAGTGTATTATTCTGATAGAGGGTTCAGAATTGTTACAAAGCTAATTCTTCAGTAAGGTCAAGTGATCAGAATTCCTAGGTGGAGGCCGCTTCCGATCAGTAATATTAAGGTATAATTAATATTACAGCTTAATCTTAACTAAACCCTTCGGGTCGAACCCAATCGAACAACTAATCCAAGACGACGAATTAATCCAAAGGATTTAATGTGTCGTCGGAGTTTTACGAACGCAGACGTCGGATATCGAGCCTAGGGCGTCGAGACCGAGCGTCGCAAAATAACAAGCAACAAGTGCGAGCATAGCCATAGCATCACATTGGCCTATCTATGTGAAGTGCTAGGCTAGGCTAGCTCATCGCAAGCCTAGCAACGCCATGTGTGTGTGACAAGCGCACTTTAGGGCGCGCTTTAGAGCATATTTTCGGATGATTTTGGATGTATTTGGGGCCGCTTTGGCCGATTATTACCTTGTTATGCTTACGTTCCCCATATTACGTGCTTCACGGGTTTTCGGTTTGTTTTTGATGTGTTTTTAGGTAATATCAACCGGAGTTTAATCGGATCCCGAGCCCTTGATGCGTAACACCGGAGTCCGAGGAGTTAAGGAAGTTCAAGTGTCGTGCATTGATTACATAGCACAGGCAGCACGGCCGTGTTACCATAGGCACACCCGTGCTGGCCTATAAGCAAGCAACCCCAGGCAAGGCAGCACGGCCGTGCAAGCCAATAGCACGGCCGTGTCAGTATCCACGCACCCGCACGGCCTTGCAGGCCATTAGCACGGCCGTGCCACATGTTGCCCGTGCCCGTGTCAGCTTCAGTATGAGCCCCGTGCTAGAGCATATTCAGCACGGCCGTGTCATTTTTAGCACGGTCGTGCCAGGAAGCTGCACGGTCGTGCCATATATAGCACGGCCGTGCCAATTTGAAGAAGAAATCCGGTTTACTTACTGACAAGCTAGCACGGCCGTGCCAAATACAGCACGGCCGTGCTGATCCAGGGTTAACTGCGCGCTTGACTTCTCCGCATTAGAAGACGTATATAAGGCCCAACTTTAAGAGGATTCCTCAGACAGTTTTTTTTTTAGAGATAGTTTTGAGAGCCTTTGTAGAGAGTTATTGGAGAACGTTCTTAGTATTAGAGATTCATTAGTTTTCTTAGAGATATTTCTAGAGATTTTAGTTTTCTTGGATTGATTTGAAGCAAGATTTGCGAAGATTCTTTGTATTATTCATTGACGACGGATATCAAAGTTCAGAACTTTTCCATTGATTCGCATCAATACAATTGGTATTATTCATTCTTGTTTATTAATCAAGCTTTATTATTCCTTAATTAGAATTCATGTTTATATCTATTATGCTTTTGGAATTCATTATTGCTTTGATTATGAATATGTTTGAGTAGTCTCCTAGCTAGGGTTTCGGGATGAAACCCGGCCTAGGTAATCTATGTAATTGAGGATTGATTTTGATAAACGGATTGTGATTAAATTAATTATATGCGATTGCATGTTAATTCATTATAATAGGAGTAGCTAACCTAGAATCTTGAATTTGATTGCATGATATTCTTGATTTGAACAAGAGATTGTGAATTGAGTATTTCATTATTGAATGTGGTTTGATTATGTATCGAGTAATGTTAAGTGCATGAGAAATCCAAGCTTAGTATTGCCCGTTGTCTTCCTATCACATGATATTGATCAGACTTATAGTCTTTGCATATCCCGTTTTTCTCTGTGATTCCTTGTTGCTTAGTTACCAATGGTTAGGCGGATTCCCGTTCTCCCTAGTGTCTTAGTTTATTGATTTATTCCATCTTATTAGTAGTATTTTAGAACACCATTTTCCATTGATTTCGAACTAGCTTAGGTTTAAGATTGATTTGCAATTACTCTCGTTCCTCGTGGACTGAACCTTTATTTTCCATTGTACTTGGTTATAGGGTGTTCGTATAAGTATTGTTTGATTGAGAGCTAGATTGTAGCGACCGATTTAACCCTCGTCAAAATGGCGCCATTGCCGGGGAGCGGTGTTTGTTAATTGCTTTTTGATTTCTTGAGTCTAGTTCATCATAAAAAAAAAGCACAAAAAGATTTTTCCCTTTTGGCTACACTTGTAGCCCTGCTATTTAATTGGTTTGGTTAGTGTGTATGCGCATGTCTAAACAAAGAGAATTAATACCCTTCGATCCAGAAATCGAAAGAACTTTGAAGAGCAATCGTAAATCTCGATTGACGTCATCAAACTCTCAAGGAAAGGAACACAACACACAACAGGTTCCAATGGACGACATACCGCGCCAACCCAATCGGCAGCACCACGACCCCTTAAGGAGTTGGGAACTCCTGGGGCGTATAGAGCTTCAAGTGGGATTGCTCCACCCACTACTGAGGCCAATGATTTCGAGATCCGGCCGGCTATGAACACCCTCATCGAGAGAAGGCAGTTTAGTGGTGCCAAGCATGAGAGCCCTTTGGCTCATTTGAACGAATTTGAGAAGTACTGCAATACCATCAAGGTTAATGGGGGGAATCAAGAGTTCGTGAGATTGAAGCTTTTCCCCTTTTCACTTATTGGGAGAGCTCTCGAATGGTTAGAGAAGGAGGTGAAGCCGAACTCTCTACACACTTGGGATGATGTCACGACAGCATTCTTGGGAAGATTTTATTCCCAAAAGAAGACAGCCGATGCTAGAGCTTTGATCCAGGGATTTCGGCAAAGGAGTGGGGAGTCAATCTACGAAGCATGGGAAAGGTACAAGGAGTATCAAAGAGAGTGCCCACACCACGGAATCCCAACATATCAAGTTTTACAGATTTTCTATGGAGGATTAAGTCCTCAAGGGAAGACCAGTTTGGATGCGGGAGTAGGTGGCCCCATTATGAACAAAACCAAAGAAGAAGTCATTGATATCATAGAAGATGTGGTACGACACCACATGGATTGGCAAGATGGAGAGCGAGAGGCCACGAGCAAGAGTGGAGGAGCGGTCTATTCGGTAGACCATCTTAATGCAATCGGGAATTTGACATCGCAAATTGTAAATCTAGGTAAGGAAATGTCAATTATCAAAGAGAAGCTCAACGCTCCACCGCATCAAAATCTTCCATCCTATTCTAAGGGAGCAGGTATGCACTCTAACTCTAATAATATGCCTGCTGGATGTATATTCTGTGAAAACTGTGGGTCTAATGACCATGATACCTCTGCCTGTAACGTAGATTCCCAATTTTAATCCAACTATAATGATGGTAATGAGTGTGATAATGAACAAGTCAATGCCTTGTCTTATGATAATAGACCTAGGAATGACAATAACAGATATTTACCACCTAATCAAAGAGGGAACAATTATAATCAACAGGGTAATAATTCTGACTACCAACAGCAAAACCAGTGGGGAAACAGGAACCAAAGGGACCAAAATCCCCAAGGGTCTTATAATCAACATGGTAATTTTGGTAATCAGAATAATTACCAACAAAATGAAGGTAATCAAGGGCAATACAATCAGAACATGAATGCCAATAACAGGGGAAATTGGAATAACAATGGTAACAGGAACAACTTCCAAAATCAAAATCCCCAACAGTCTAATGCGCGTGGCTCCCGAGCCTATAATGACAACTACAATGCTCAAGGACCATCGCAAAGGACTAGTTTGGAGGAGATGATGGAAGCACATACCAAAATGTTAAAAACTTTGATGGCCACCAGTGACAAAAAGTTTAATGAAGTGATGACACATAATAAAATGCTTGAAACCTAGATTTCTCAGTTGGCTAGTGCTATAAAGGATGGGGTTGGAGTGTCAAAACTCCCACCTCAAGGTATTGACCCTAAAAACTCTGTAAATGCTATCACCACTAGGAGTGGAAGGACATTGAGGGGGAGCGATGAAGTAGTACCCCCTAGGAGTCAATCTGTGACTACACCTACCACTGATACTGTTATAGAGAGTGAGGAGGAGAGGACCGGAGAGAATGATAAAACTGTAGAGGTCCTAAATGAAAAGGAAGTAACACAAGTCAAAGAACCCAATCTATTGCAAAAACTTCCTTACCCCCATAAGTTTGTGAGACATAAGTTGGATGTTCAATTCGGTAAGTTTTTAGATACTTTGAAGCAAATTCACCTTTCCATACCATTCACCGACGCTATAAAACAAATGCCTAACTATGCTAGGTTTTTGAAAGATATTTTGAGTGGCATGAGGAATTGTGATGGGGTGGAAACTGTTAACCTCACCGCGAATTATAGTGCAATCATCATGAACAAGATGCCTCCCAAATTGGGAGACCCAGGTAATTTCTCAATCCCTTGTGCTATTAATAAAATGAAAATTGATAATGCATTATGTGATCTTGGGGCTAGTGTTAGTCTTATGCCATATTCTGTATATCAAAGATTAGGGGTAGGAGAACTTCTTCCTACCAACATTACCCTACAGTTAGCTGATCGTTCGATCAAATTTCCTAAGGGTAAGGTAGAAGATGTTCCCCTACGAGTTGGGAAATTTGTGATACTTGTGGATTTTGTAGTTTTGGAAATGGATGAAGATAATCATATACCTATTATTCTTGGGCGACCTTTCCTAGCTACCTCTGGTGCTCTCATTGATGTGAAGAGTGCCAAGATTTCTTTAAAGGTAGGAGAGGAGGTCCTTGAATTTGATCTGAACAAAAGCATGCAATATCCTTTGTCTACTTCCGAAAACTGCATGATGATTGACACTATTGATTCGATTGTCTCTAGTATGCATACACTATTGCTTTCTACTAACCATGATCTTGAGCCAAGTGATACCGATGAGAGCAGGTACATAGAGGAGCAAATGCTAGAGGAAGATGATGGTGATAACGGTTTCAAGGAAATTACACCCATGTATGCACTTGCTAAGGCCACCACAAAAGAGGTAAACGAGGCCCCTAAGGTAGAATTGAAACCTCTACCATCACATCTAAGGTACGAATTTCTTGGCCCTGATTCAACTTATCCTGTCATTGTGAATTCTTCTTTAGATGCGGATCAAACTAGGAAGTTGTGTGATGTATTGAGAGAGCATCAAAGTGCCATAGGCTATACCATTGATAACCTCAAGGGTATTAGCCCCGCTATATGTATGCATCACATAACTCTCGAGGATGGTGCGAGGCCTTCTATTGAGAGGCAGAGGAAACTCAATCCTCAAATGGGGGAGGTGGTGAAGAAAGAGATCACCAAACTTCTTGATGCAGGTATCATCTTCCCCATTTCAAGCTCTAGATGGGTTTCCCCTGTGCATGTTGTCCCTAAGAAGGGGGGAATGACTGTAGTTGAGAATGAGAATGGTGAGATCATCTCAACTAGAACGGTGACCGGTTGGCGGATGTGCATAGACTATAGACGTCTAAGCGCATCTACCAAAAAGGACCATTTTCCCCTCCCTTTTATTGATCAAATGCTCGAAAGACTAACTAGGCACAAGTATTATTGCTTTCTTGGCGGTTATTCGGGGTTTTTCCAAATACCTATAAACCCGGATGACCAAGAGAAGACGACTTTTACTTGTCCATATGGTACTTTTGCCTACAGGAGAATGCCTTTTGGACTTTGCAATGCACCGGGCACCTTTCAACGGTGTATGATGAGCATTTTTGGGGACATGTTGGAGGCCGAGATGGAGGTTTTCATGGACGATTTTTCTGTTGGAGGAGCCTCCTTTGATGATTGCCTAGTGAACTTTGGGAAGTGCCTACAACGGTGTGAGAGAGTGAATTTAGTCCTGAACTGGGAGAAGTGTCACTTCATGGTTGAAGAAGGTATTGTCCTCGGTCACAAGATCTCAAATGCAGGCATAGAGGTGGACAAAGCAAAGGTTGAAGTTATAGCAAAGCTACCACCACCAGTCAATGCAAAAGGGGTAAGACAATTCCTAGGGCATGCGGGGTTCTAGAGGCGATTCATAAAAGATTTCTCTCTTATAGCCAAGCCTTTGACTGCCTTATTGCAAAAGGAAGTCGACTTCAAGTTCGACAAAGAGTGCCTACAAGCTTTTAACACACTTAAGAAAGCTTTGATTTCGGCACCGATTGTGCAAGGACCACGGTGGGATCTACCTTTTGAGTTGATGTGCGATGCTAGTGATACGGCTATTGGAGGTGTTCTTGGGCAACGAGTTGAGAAGAGGGTTCACGTGATCTATTACATGTCCAAGACCTTAAATGAAGCACAAAGGAACTACACCACTACAGAGAAAGAGTTCCTAGCCATTGTTCATGCATTTGAGAAATTTTGGGACTACCTCATTGGTTCCAAAACGATTGTTTATACCGACCATGCTGCCATCAAGTACCTAATTTCGAAGAAGGAATCCAAACCACGCCTCCTCCGATGGGTCCTCTCTTTACAACAATTTCATGTGGAGATCCGGGACAAGAAGAGAGCCGAGAATGTGGTTGCGGATCACCTTTCGCGCATGGAGAGGGAGCAACAAGAAGATGATGGGATGCCCATTTGTGATGAGTTGAAGGATGATGTTTTATACCTCCTCAAGGAGAAGATTCTACCATGGTTTGCGGATTTGGTAAACTACTTGGCTTGTGAGGAGTTTCCCCCCGATTACTCCAAGAACCAACGAAAGAAGATTAGGAGAGATGCAAGGCATTACATATGGGATGATCCAATTTTGTTCAAGAGAGGTGTAGATGGTCTCCTAAGAAGGTGCGTTCCGGAGGAAGAAGTTCATAGTGTGCTGAAAATGTGCCACTCCGACCCTTGCGGAGGTCACATGGGGGCTAATAAGACAAGCCCAAAAGGTTTTGCAATGTGGGCTATGGTGGCCCCATATCTTTAGGGACGCGTGTGCATTTGTGAAGACTTGCGATGCTTGCCAACGGAGTGGAAACATTTCCAAGAAGAATGAAATGCCTCAAAAACCCATACTTGAACTTGAGATCTTTGATGTGTGGGGCATTGACTTCATGGGACCCTTCCCTTCCTCCCGTGGGAACCAATACATACTTGTGGCTGTGGATTACGTGTCTAAGTGGGTGGAAGCAATTGCCTCCCCTACAAATGATCACAAGGTGGTGGTGAAACTCTTCAAGAAGATTATATTTCCAAGGTTCGGGGTTCCTAGGGCGGTTATAAGTGACAACGGGTCACACTTTGTGCATGGGGCCTTTCAAAGGATGCTTCGAAAGAATGGAGTACATCAAAGGTTCGGGACAACCTATCACCCTCAATCTAGTGGGCAAGCGGAAGTCTCCAATGGACAGATAAAGTCCATCCTTAAGAAGACAGTGGCGAAGAATAGGAAAGATTGGTCCGATAAGCTTGATGATGCACTTTGGGCATACCAGACTGCTTTCAAGACCCCAATAGGCACCACCCCATACCGCTTGGTCTACGGGAAAGCATGTCACCTCCCGGTCGAACTAGAGCACCGCGCTCAATGGGCTATCAAGAAGATAAATTTTGATCTAGCAAGCGCGGGAGAGCAACGGATGTTGGACCTTCATGAATTGGAGGAGCTTCGGATGGACGCATATGACAGTGCGAACCTATACAAGTCCCGATCTAAGGAGTTCCATGACCGGAAGATAGAGCGGAAGGTGTTCAATTTTGGTGACAAAGTCCTCTTATATAACTCTAGGATGAAGCTCTTCCCCGGTAAGTTGATGTCAAGATGGAGGGGTCCATTCACTGTCAAAGATGTTTTCCCTTCTGGTGCGGTTGAACTTTATGATTCTAGTGGGTTGCAATCCTTCGTGGTTAATGGGAAAAGATTGAAGACATACTATGAGGGAGCCCATGTTGGTGTGATACATGTGTTCTAATGCGGTCACAAGAGTTGAATGTGACCACGTCAAGCTATCGACGTTAAACTTAGCGCTTCCGGGAGGCAACCCGATTTTCTTGCTTTTACTAGAGTAGTTTCTTTTGTTTTGTAGTTGGTTTAGCTCCTAATTTGTGTGAGTTTTGTGTGCTCTTGTGTGTTTTTGTGCAGGTAGAAGATTGGTTAGAAGTCAGAATGAAGAGAGTGATGCGTGCCTTGAAGGAAAAGAAAACCTGCAAACTGCAGCAGACAACACGGCCGTGCCATCAGACAGCACGGCCGTGCCAGAATCCAGCACGGCCGTGCCAAACCTCAAAAGCCCACTGACATTCTAGCACGGCCGTGCCATTTTCAGCACGGCCGTGTCAAGTAATAGCACGGCCGTGCTAATTTTAACACGGCCGTGCCATCTGAAATTTAATTTCGCAAAAAGCCTGCCAACCCAACACAGCCGTGCCAAATTCGGCACGGCCGTGCCAGTTATAGCACGGCCGTGCAGCGCGGGTTCCGGATAGTTTTTCGTGTTTTTTTAAACACGATTTCACTCAAACTCTCTCATTATTCCCCAACTCTCTAACACTCTTTCCTACCCTTTTTCTCTCTAAACTAACCCAAACCCCCAACCTCCTCCCTCAATTCCTCAAATCAAACCCTAATTCCCCATATTCTTCTTTCAAGATCTCGGCACCCTCCTTGCATTGGAGCATTTTTCAAGTGATTGGACGCAAAATTCGGCCCTCTTTGAGCTCGCCACAACTCCACTTCGTGGAGTCCTCGGTGAATTCGTTCTTAAACTCATTGATTTTCGCAATTTTTGTCCAATTTCATTAGTTTTATTGAATATTTGTTGTTGAATTGTGCTTTATTGTTGCAAGTTTAGGTGAACTAGTAGTGTTAGGGTAGTACATTGCATGTTAGGATAGTTTCTTGCTTGTTAATTGGTATATTGTGCTTAATTTCTTGAATCAAACATGCCTAGAACAAAGACATCGACTAGGAGACCGGGTCGGGACGATGCATCCTCATCCATGGTTCCACCCACGGTGGACACCATGGGTCTTGTTTTTAATAACCCGTCCTTTTTGGACAAATTTGTAGGATTATCCCACCGACCGATCCAGCCTACCAAGTTCTACGACCCTTTAGCCGCTAGGGCTCTAGGGATCGAAAGCGACATGGTTCAACTATTTTCATTTACCAACTTTAATTCTTTCCTTACCATGCATGCTCTCACTTACAAGAGGCTTACCCTCGAATTTTTGTCTTCTTTGTACGTGCATCGGGATGAGAATAACTCACCCCGGTACTTGTCCTTTCAACTAATGAACTCGGGCACCATTCAAATGTCGGTGGCCCAAGTTAATGCCGCCTTTGGGTGGACATCCGACCTGAAATATGGTCCTAAGGATGGCCACTCAAAACACTACAACTCCGGGTTGTTTTGGCGGCAAATCACGGGGAAAATGGATAGAGATCCCCGTAGGGATAAGGCGACTTCCATCGTCAATCCCGCCTTTCGGTTGTCCCACAGGACCTTCTCCTCTACTATCTTTGCTAGAGGAGATAGTTCGGGTGTAGTCTCCATTAGGGAGTTTCAGTTTATTTGGCACCTCACCCGTGGGGACGGGCGTCTAGACATGGGAGCGTGGTTACTAGACCACCTCAACGGTGTAGCCTGGGGTAGGGGTGATATTACTATCGGTGGCATGATCACCATTCATGCGCAATATAATGGGATTGATTTTTCTGAATTGCAGGCTATCCCAGGCACTACGAGGCTTGATATGCGCACCTTGAGAGCCATGCAGTGGCTTGAAGGGACATCCCAGCCGGATTGCTATTTGTGGCTCGTAGCAGGCAAGCCATACGCCTACTTGCCCAATCCGGAGAGGACGGTGGTTTACAACAAAGACAACTGGATCTTCGACCCCGACTTCGCCTGGCGCGAGGACGGAGGCACGGAGTATGTAGACCGCAGTCCCCAGCCTCACCAGGGGGATGAGCAGGCCCACGGGGGCCAAGGAGGTGACGATGCTGATGATGATGATGATGACGAGGAGGGTGGCCCGGATGCGGCCCAGCAGATCCCAGCGCAAGACTTCGCCTGGCTCCGCCAAGGAATGCAAGATTTGAAGCTCGAGGTAGCGGATTTGCGCCGGTCGAACGAGGATATGACCTCCGCCTTCAGAGACCTGAAGAGGAGTGTTGATGATACGGCCTCTCGTTTCCCTTTTGGCCCGGGCGGGCCTAGCTCGTGATCCCTTTCCCTTTCCCTTTAGTTACCTCCCTCTCCTTACTATTGTAAGTCCTTGATGTATAAACATTGAGGACAATGTTTGATTCTAGCTTGGGGGGGGGGGTCTTACTTGTATTCATTCTTAAAAAAAAGATTTATTGCTTTCCTAGACTAACCTTAACTTGTTTGCTAGTATGTCTTTCCTTTTTGCAGATTGGGAACATTCGAGACGCGACATGAGTTTGAAGAACGATGCTATGGCCGTTAATTGGAGCTTCCGGGAAGCAAATTTGGTGAGATCTTTTCCTTTTTTTGTGTGCTTAGGATAGTTTAGTTTAGGAAGAAGTTGAATGGTTCGAGGATGTTTGATCGGTTCTAAGGAACCTGGGATCGTTGATGTTGATATCATTCGATCACTTGTTTGTCGATTGGGATTTTATGTGATTTTTATGCCTCGTTATGTGCCTTTCAACTTATTCAGTTGGCTTAGTTGTACATATGTTTGTGTTAGATAGGAAAAGCTTCTGCTATGAGGATGTGTGGTTTAGCTTATATGATATGCCTCGTAGTCTTTTCCTATGTTTTTGGATCATAATAAACTTGTCTAATTGCAAAATTTTGGAATATTGTTCATGTTGGATTCGAAATGTGAATGAATGTGTATGGAATGTCTATTTCCACTTAAGCCAGTGATGAATACACAGTTCGAGTCTATTGTTGATCAATGTGGACGAGTCTAGGAAAAGGGTAGAAATAGAACACCTTTGTCATGTGAAACTCTATGCCTTTGGGCTGTGGTAAGACGGAGTCGCTTCCCGGTTGTGGATTTGACCCCCTTGGTTGGTAGTTGCTTTATTTGTTAGATCCAGTGAGGTTTATTTGTTCTAGCCTTCATCACTCTTGTTGAGTGGCATATTTGGATCCTTGATTACGCATGTTTCGATCTTTGTGTTGACTTGTAGCTCCCAAGACCGACTTGACACTTTTAAGGGAGGAAGAGGGCACCTTTTTCATTTTTCTTATTCTTGTTCCTTTTGTTTTGTTACAAATTAATTTTCTTTTTACATCATCTTACTTGCTAACCATGTTGAGCCTTTAATTCCATTCTTGGTTACCCATGTTACAAACCCGATGGCCGATGTTTTACCAACCCTTAGTTGTGAAGCGTTTACCTCGCAAGGTTTGTTTGAGCTTATTGTGTATAAATCAAGAATAATGATCGATAGTTGGTTTGAGCAAGTTTGAAAGTGAGCTTCATTGTAAAGATGTAATATGAAAATTTGTTTTTGAAAAAAAAAAAGAAAAAAAAAAAGAAAAGAAAATCAAAATAAAAAAAAGGAGAAAAGTCGTCCGAATTGTGAAAAAGGGGAGGACATATGAATAAAAGCTTTGAAGTTTGAAAAAGGTGATTTGAGTGTGTATAACATAGAGAGTTTGGGATGTGTAAAAGTGTGATCAATGTTTATTGTGGAATGTGAATTGCATCTTTTGAACTATTGTTTTTGAGAATTGTGATTCTTGCGCTTCATTTAGGAATTAACCCCATTTTTTAAATTGTTTTCACCTACCTTACCTATTGCCAATACATTACAACCCTTTAAGACCCTTAGACTTTAGAGGTGTTCGGTTCTCAAACGGTGGAGGGAGATACCTTTCAACCCTATGGAAAGATTATGCGTAATCGAGATGTCGGGATACCTTTGTTATTTCCTCAAAACATCACTTCTTCCGGTTCCTTCGAGGAATCACGAGGGGCCAATAAGGGTGGTGATTTGAAGCAAAAGGGGAGGACGTGGCCGGTTTGGTCGGGTTTAGAGGGAAGCATGATTTCTTAGTTCTCTATGCTTGGTTTAGGTCTTGTTCGCATTTGAACAACGATATCTTGGATTGTGTGTCTCGTTGCTTGTTTGAGTGAGTTTTCCTTCCGTGCATGGTTGTTCTAAGTAGGATCCATTGATTTCATTCTGTGCTTAATTTGATTTGTTCGCAATGGCATAGTTTATTTGATCTTGTGTGTGTTTCCCTTGGTTTTTGCTCGAGGACTAGCAAAAGTGTAGCTTGGGGGGTTTTGACAAGAGCACTTTAGGGCGCGCTTTAGAGCATATTTTAGGATGATTTTGGATGTATTTGGGGCCGCTTTGGCCGATTATTACCTTGTTATGCTTACGTTCCCCATATTACGTGCTTCACGAGTTTTCGGTTTGTTTTTGATGTGTTTTCAGGTAATATCAAACGAGTTTAATCGGATCCCGAGCCCTTGATGCGTAACCGAGCTAGCCTTGACCGGAGTCCGAGGAGTTAAGGAAGTTCAAGTGCCGTGCATTGATTACATAGCACAGGCAGCACGGCTGTGTTACCATAGGCACACCCGTGCTGGCCTATAAGCAAGCAACCCCAGGCAAGGCAGCACGGGCGTGCAAGCCAATAGCAAGGCCGTGTCAGTATCCACGCACCCGCACGGCCGTGCAGGCCATTAGCACGGCCGTGCCAGATGTTGCCCGTGCCCGTGTCAGCTTCAGTATGAGCCCCGTGCTAGAGCATATTCAGCACGGCCGTGTCATTTTTAGCACGGTCGTGCCAGGAAGCTGCACGGCTGTGCCATATATAGCACGGCCTTGCCAATTTGAAGAAGAAATCCGGTTTACTTACTGACAAGCTAGCACGGCCGTACCAAATACAGCACGGCTGTGCTGATCCAGGGTTAACTGCGTGCTTGACTTCTCCGCATTAGAAGACGTATATAAGGCCCAACTTTAAGAGGATTCCTCAGACAGTTTTTTTTTTTAGATATAGTTTTGAGAGCCTTTGTAGAGATTTATAGGAGAACGTTCTTAGTATTAGAGATTCATTAGTTTTCTTAGAGATATTTCTAGAGATTTTAGTTTTCTTGGATTGATTTGAAGCAAGATCTGCGAAGATTCTTTGTATTATTCATTGACGACGGATATCAAAGTTCTGAACTTTTCCATTGATTCGCATCAATACAATTGGTATTATTCATTCTTGTTTATTAATCAAGCTTTATTATTCCTTAATTAGAATTCATGTTTATATCTGTTATGCTTTTGGAATTCATTATTTCTTTGATTATGAATATGTTTGAGTAGTCTCCTAGCTAGGGTTTCGGGATAAAACCCGGCCTAGGTAATCTATGTAATTGAGGATTTATTTTGATAAAAGGATTGTGATTAAATTGATTATATGCGATTGCATGTTAATTCATTATAATAGGAGTAGCTAACCTAGAATCTCGAATTTGATTGCATGATATTCTTGATTTGAACAAGAGATTGTGAATTGAGTATTTCATTATTGAATGTGGTTTGATTATGTATCGAGTAATGTTAAGTGCATGAGAAATCCAAGCTTAGTATTGCCCGTTGTCTTCCTATCACATGATATTGATCAGACTTATAGTCTTTGCATATCCCGTTTGTCTCTGTGATTCCTTGTTGCTTAGTTACCAATGGTTAGGCGGATTCCCGTTCTCCCTAGTGTCTTAGTTTATTGATTTATTCCATCTTATTAGTAGTATTTTAGAACACCATTTTCCATTGATTTCGAACTAGCTTAGGTTTAAGATTGATTTGCAATTACTCTCGTTCCTCGTGGACCGAACCTTTATTTGCCATTGTACTTGGTTATAGGGTATTCGTATAAGTATTGTTTGATTGAGAGCTAGATTGTAGCGACCGATTTAACCCTCGTCAAAATGCCCTGCACGGCCGTGACGAGGGTTAAATCGGTCGCTACAATCTAGCTCTCAATCAAACAATACTTATACGAACACCCTATAACCAAGTACAATGGCAAATAAAGGTTCGGTCCACAAGGAACGAGAGTAATTGCAAATCAATCTTAAACCTAAGCTAGTTCGAAATCAATGGAAAATGGTGTTCTAAAATACTACTAATAAGATGGAATAAATCAATAAACTAAGACACTAGGGAGAACGGGAATCCGCCTAACCATTGGTAACTAAGCAACAAGGAATCACAGAGACAAACGGGATATGCAAAGACTATAAGTCTGATCAATATCATGTGATAGGAAGACAACGGGCAATACTAAGCTTGGATTTCTCATGCACTTAACATTACTCGATACATAATCAAACCACATTCAATAATGAAATACTCAATTCACAATCTCTTGTTCAAATCAAGAATATCATGCAATCAAATTCAAGATTCTAGGTTAGCTACTCCTATTATAATGAATTAACATGCAATCGCATATAATCAATTTAATCACAATCCGTTTATCAAAATCAATCCTCAATTACATAGATTACCTAGGCCGGGTTTCATCCCGAAACCCTAGCTAGGAGACTACTCAAACATATTCATAATCAAAGCAATAATGAATTCCAAAAGCATAATAGATATAAACATGAATTCTAATTAAGGAATAATAAAGCTTGATTAATAAACAAGAATGAATAATACCAATTGTATTGATGCAAATCAATGGAAAAGTTCAGAACTTTGATATCCGTCGTCAATGAATAATACAAAGAATCTTCGCAAATCTTGATTCAAATCAATCCAAGAAAACTAAAATCTCTAGAAATATCTCTAAGAAAACTAATGAATCTCTAATACTAAGAACGTTCTCCAATAACTCTCTACAAAGGCTCTCAAAACTATCTCTAAAAACAAAAACTGTCAGAGGAATCCTCTTAAAGTTGGGCCTTATATACGTCTTCTAATGTGGAGAAGTCAAGCGCGCAGTTAACCCTGGATCAGCACGGCCGTGCTGTATTTGGCACGGCCGTGCTAGCTTGCCTGGGGTTGCTTGCTTATAGGCTAGCACAGGTGTGCCTATGGTAACACGGCTGTGCTGCCTGTGCTATGTAATCAATGCGCGGCACTTGAACTTCCTTAACTCCTCGGACTCCGGTCAAGGCTAGCTCGGTTACGCATCAAGGGCTCGGGATCCGATTAAACTCGGTTGATATTACCTGAAAACACATCAAAAACAAACCGAAAACCCGTGAAGCACGTAATATGGGGAACGTAAGCATAACAAGGTAATAATCGGCTAAAGCGGCCCCAAATACATCCAAAATCATCCTAAAATATGCTCTAAAGCGCGCCCTAAAGTGCGCTTGTCAGTGTGCTTGGCGCACAAGGCAACCCATCGCAATAGCATGACTGCGTGTGTGCATGCCTTCGCATGGCACAGCAGCACCGCAGCATGCGTGCATGGGTGCCTAGGCACTATCGCACCATCGCAGCCTACACACAGCTCTCTATCGCACCATCGCATCACAGCACTATCGCATGGCTAGGCCAATGCGTATGTGCGTGTGCGTGTAGGGCATCGCAGCAGCAGCTCTAACCTCGCCTAGTGTGTGTGCGCATGCATGCAAGCCATCGTAGCATCGCTAGCACAGCACCAAGCATCGCATGCTTGTGTGGGTGGCTGGCAAGGCGATGCCTAGCCTGCGTGGCTCGCTAGCAGCACACATGCTGGGAGTGCGAGGGCGTGGGAGTGCGTGCGAGTGTGAGTGTAAGGCCAGCGCCAGCACCTAGCAGCGCCGAGCGATAGCACGCAGCAGCAGCACGAGCATCGCCCAGCACAGCACGCATATGCTGGCTGGGGTGATGCAGGGATGCTGGCTGGCTGAGCTAGCTGTGTATGCTGGGCTGGCTGTGCTAGGTGGCCAGCAAAGCAAGCAGCCAGCTCACCCAATTCTTAGAGGCGGTTTTGTGAGGGGTGGGGACCAACCCTTGGGCAAAACCTTGGGGAGCAAGGCAATGGTCCCCCCCCACCTACTCTTGGTCCTAACTTAACTCTCTCTCTCTCCCCTTGACACTTGTTGCATTGTGATTGATTTGATTATTAATTTAATTTAGAATTACATTAATTATCAAAATTACTCATTCTCCCACATTGGTTGGGGAATGAAAATCAAGGGTTCATTTCCCTATAAATACCAAGGCATGGGTATTTGGAAAAGAACACACTTGAGTTGAAAAGTAAAGGAAACTTCATTGTTGAGCATACCTTAAAATTCGTAAAACTCTAGTTTATTTTGTCCAGGCCTTGACTAACCTTCGAGGCTTAGAACGATCGGGTCGGGTTCGAGGGTACGATCCCGACGGAGACCTTGCATTATCGGGGTTCAAGTAAGAGCTCATAGTTGAGCGAAGCACGCGTCAAAGGTATAATCTTTTATCCTTTCTTATGCTTTAAATTATGTTTTGCTTGTTAATTGCATTTATTATGGGGGCGGGTCTTGGTGGGTTTTATTCCGCGTATTGTGGGTCACTACGAAACCCTACACCTCAAAACAAACATACAACCTCTGAAAAATTTTAGGGGGTATGTTCTCTATATATATCAATAAGTCCAAGTGTGTATGTGGATTTAACCTTTACAATGCTTCTAAATACCTCCCAACCTTCCCATAATGTTCCCTCATAGAGCCATGCAGCTTTTTGTAGGCATAAAACTTTACTCTATAAGCAAAAATTTTCTTCATAATCATCTTGTAAACCCTTCAAATAGTCTGAACCTCCTAAGCAGACAGTGAAGTCTAGCGTTAAAAACATCTAGCAACTAGTCAGCCAACCAGGTGCATTTTAACTACTTGTTTTTCTCCATATTTCTTATGCAAGTATGCTCTCCCATCACTATTTTAACTACAAATAAATAGCTCCTATAATCCCAAGATGCATACAATCTAAATGGACACCCTTCTGTACACCTTACACTAATCCTTTGTTGCCTACTCCTATTTCCTTACATAAGGGACAAGTTTCTTCCTTGAAAGATTGCAAACTTGGCCACAACTTGTTTAAAATTTGATCTAGTACTAAATCTTTGCCCCACCTTCCACTCGAGCGCTGTGAAGTCTGTGTCAACCCCTATCAACAATAATCCTCTCTTGTTTCTTCTTTCCTCAATTTTTTTTTTCATCCTCACTACCCCTAAGTGTGTCAATATCATCCTCTGACTCCTCATATTCAGAGACATAACCCCCCTATGACTAATTGTCCCTTCTATTTCAGGGGTTTTTGATGTGTCCTTCGGGAGAGTTACAATTCCTAGTATGCGCAACCAACGCCTGTACCTGCAAAACCACAAAGACTCTAATGGGTGGGAGCTCCGCCTCCGACGATAAAGTCAATAACGTACAGGAGGTAATAAGTGAGGAAATAGTAAATACTCCTCGCTAATACAGGAGGATTCTGCAATTTATATTGCTCGGGATTCGTGTTTGTATTTATAGATGTAACACCCCAATTATTCTCTCTTTAAAACCTGTATTAACCTGTAATAACCTTTAAATACTTTTAATAACCTGTGAGAGAATTACTGGCGTGCTACCGCCACGTGTTCAAACGTTAAGGCTTGTTTTAAAAATCAACAGCGGAAAACTAACTTAGTTTTAAAAAGAATATAAGTTTCAAAACTAAAAGTCAAAACTCAAAGTCTTACAAATTGGAACCATGACGGCCCTTATTCGAAATCCATTAAAATAAGAAGTAAATGGAATTAGAACCAAAATAAAATTCAATCTATGATATAAAATAAGCTAAGTGATTAACCAACGCTCCACTCAAATCCCATCACCCTGATGCAAATCAGTTTATGCAAAAAACCTGTGATTAATCTGCTCCCCAATATTACAAGTGTAAGAATTGGATCATTACAGGGTCATTGAAGGCGGAGGCCATGACCAAGAGAAACACACAAAAGCATGCAATCAGCATCGTTGAGTACATACAAGCTACGAAATATAGTAAAGAGTCTTAGCATGATACTATCAAGCATTCCATACACTCACAATATAATCATTGACTCGAACACATGATTCGACTGTTACTTATTACAAAGTTTCTCTAAATAGTATTGATCACCTCATTAATTTAATTGGATTAAGCAATAGACCGGGTTGTCCACCTTTGCTCCATTCCGGAACATTAAATAAGAAAACCCTATGCCTCCTTTCAGAAGACATTAATAAACATCCAATGGAAGACGGGCGCGACTCCGTGGCCATAGCCAGTATGAGATCTCATCTAACTCATTATAATTTTAAAAGAATTTAAAACAAGAGACTCGTAGATCAGACGGCCTCTGAAAAGTACACGGCTAATACCCCGTGAACCCCAACCCCTGTTTGTCATTACTTTAGATGTGCACAAATCCAGAGTTTTATTGCTCATCCTTCTTGCACTTTACGTGATTTACCAGTTTAAATTTGGTGATGACTCATATGCAAACAACACAACCAATCATATATCAATCATTCAAATCATTCAAGTTTCCAATTAAATTCTTAATTTATCAGTGATAAGTAACATTTATTATTGAATCCTTTAGCTTCCTCGGTGTATAAACACCTCAAGTGCATAAGGCACCTCATATCCACAATCCTGTCTTATTAGACTTTAACTCTTTCTTTACTCATTCCATTTCAATACAATTGAATAAGTAGTTAAAACGATTCATTTCATATATTTATACTTGTAGCTTTGCTTCTAAGCTCTCTTTGCAAGGTATTGCATGAATAATGCTCATAAGGAAAAATCAATGCAATTTCTCATACATGAATTAAAGCAATCATCACCTTTATCAACAATCAACTCACTACCAAACAATTTCAACCAATCCACAAGTTTCCTAACATGATTCTAATTCTTTTCAAGTCCTTAAACATGCTTCTAAAGTCAAGGTTCTTCGTATACTTGTACGTACCTTGAGTACACAAATTGATTGGCCACTTTAAGGCTATAAGTCACCCTCTACGAAGTCCTATCCTAGACAGAACAACAATAGCTCAATTAATTCCCAAGCAACATATATTACATCAATACTAAACTATTTTAAAATCTTTTAAATCATTGAAATAATGTCTTTAAGTTGCTCACAATAGCCAAAGCTAGTAATTCAAAGTTCAATTACAAGTTTGTATATTAAAATCATGAAAATATGGCTTGTAGCATGAAATTTCAGCAACTCTAAAGTGGAATTATAATCTGAAAAATTAGTTTAAAATTATAAAACAACCGCATAAACATTTTCATTTGAAATAATCATTATATAGTACGTTAGTATGTTGAGAACTTGAAAACCCATCATAAAACCATGACTTAAAGCTATTTAAAGTTAAGATTAAAATCTGAAATTTTAATTTAATAGTAGAATATAGGACTACAACAATCTAAACTTGAAATATGTATTTATAATTTAATTAGTTTCATGAAAACTCAATTAAACCTTCGATAAAAATCGAAAACTGCACGAAAACCATACTTAGAAGCTGAATTTGGCCACGAGAGGGTGGTGCTCACTACCATAGATAGTGAGTTTTGATTAGAACATCATTTACACACGAAAAAACACTATTCTTTTGCGAAAATCAGACGGGTTACAGTCAAAATGCGATTAAAACGTGATTAAGAAATTTTACGAACGGAAATTCAGAAATTAGTTACGAAAAATTAAGAACTTGCTGTTGAATTAAACATCATCATAGTCATAGAAAAATCACAACGAAACCATGCTCAAATTAAACAACTTTAGCAACACGTTTTTAAGCCCTAAAACCATGAAAATCAAGTTTTAAACCCTAATTTCACAAATTATGAAATCTGAAAATTAATTATATGCTTAACATATCATAAACTCGATAAATTTGAAATCTTTCACAACTCAAAAACATAATCAAACTATAATAATTGTTAATCAACGAAAATTTCACGTAAAGATTAAAGCTTTGAAGAATTTAAACAAGAAAAGAGAGGAAGATAGAAGAGAAGGAAGATGAGAGGAACCGGCTGTGGTGGTACGGGGCTGCAGCGAGGTCGCCGGTGGTGGTTTCCGATTGAGGCAACAGCGGCGTAGGGGAACAGCAGCAGCGAAGGGGATGAAGAAGCGAATTTTTTTTATTTTTTTTTTTGTGTGTTTCATGAATGAGGCAGGGAAGTAAGGGAAAAGGAGTAGGGGAAGCAGTAGGTTTTCAGGAGGGTTTTAAGAAGGGGGAATAAGGAGCAAATTTCCTTAATTATAAATGTGAATGAGGAGAAATAAGAGGTAAGTTTACTTAATTGAAATGGAAGTATGGGTTTAAAAATTCTTGTTTTTATTTTTGTGAAATCTTCCCAAAAATATTTTTGCATAATATAAAATTAATAAAAATATTCGTATACATAAAAATATATAATTATTATTTACTAAGAAAAATATGGGGGATTACAATAGATGCCCAATAAATGAGGTCTGGCCCACTATTTATAGTGGGGAGACTAGTACCCCATCTAGGGTTCAAAGGACACGTGTCAACAGGGAATTGGTGCCCTGTTAACCTATGGTTGGCTGCCACGTGTCGCAAGGCCTTTGGGCCACGTGTTTAGGGTAATTTTTACCCTAAACATTTGACCGCCATGTCAGCGCCTGAGACGGATTTTTTTTTTTGAATTTGAATTCGAATTTTTGAAGTGTAAAAGGCAGAAGGTGAAAAGGCGCGAGGGTTCGCCTTCTAAGGATTGCCTATAAATAGCAAAACTCCTCCCCCATGTTCACATTTACAACCTTAAGCAATTTTCAAAGATTTTGAGAGCAGCCGGTTTTGAGAGCAAACTTCTCCAGAAATCTTCCGAGTGCACATCTGGTTTTTTCCGCCTCCTTCAAAGAATTTTCTGCCGTCTGTGGTTGTTGTGAACAGCATCGCAAATTTGCAACTACTACTCAGAGAAAACATCCGGCTACGAGGACGCCTGAGTCTTTGCAAGCCATTTGAAGTTTTTCCAGCTTGGTCAAGCGGTTTTCTCTCCTTCTCAATTAACTTAGGTACCGCCTCTGTTCTTTTTAGCTCTTCCATGTATTTACGTTTGTGCTTCTTTCTTTCTTTTATCTTTATTAGTTCCATAAGTAGATGGACCCTTTATACCCACACCCGGAACATAACTTTGAGACCAACCAGTCCCTCAGTACGGTTGAGTCTAGGACTGGGGATGGCGCCTCTGGGCATTGGAATCTTTCTTGTTCATCTTCCAATCCGACCGTCTCCGTGTCTGTGCAGGACACAATGGCCAAAACCAGGAAGACGGCAATGGATCCCAATTATAGAGGCGGAGGCTTAGAAGAGTTGCCGCCTGAGGAGAGGATCCCGGATGAGATAAAAAGGGGATCTCCAAGAGGCACCCCAAGCACCCCTAGTGATGGAATTCTAGGGTCTTACAGTGGAGGCGGTGAAGAAGCCGCCACTGCTTCTGGAGCTGAGGATCAAGAAACCTCAGCAAGAAACGAGAACCCCGCTTCCAGTTCCAGCTCTGATGGAAGCGATAGCAACAGCAGCTATCTCACGCCGTCTGTGGATAGGGAGGAGGAGGAGAGGCCTGCATGGAATAATAAAGGCGACCCTCTAATGATCACCGTCTCTGCAAAAGACAGGACTAACATGCAGAGAAACTTAGCCAATTTCATACTCAAGCGGCCCTTAGGAGAAGGGTACAAGTTAGTCGTCCCGCCGGAGATGGGGACCATTGCCTGGGAAGACAACCAGCGCAATGCAGACGGCTTCTTTGGCTACTATGAGGCGGCTTTCTTAGCGGGGCACCGCTTCCCCCTTCATAACACAATAAAGGCCATACTCAGGGGTTATGGCCTAGGCATCTCGCAACTTCCCCCCAATTCTTGGGTAAATATACTGGGGTATATTGCCGCCTACGAAATGCAGAACCTGAACCCCGGCTGGGAGGCTTTCTCCCTTATGCATTATCTAAGCCGGAGCCCAGGCGGTTGGAGGGCCTGGTACACTTTGACGACATATCCCAAATACTTAATGACGCTTGACAAGCTGTCGAAGTGGTCAGATTGGAAGAACCGCTTCTACCTGGTCAAAGCTCTAACCAATTAAGAAAATCGAGAGCTCCGGACGTACAACTGGAAGCCTGAGTTACTTGGGAAAAAATGTAAAATGCCCCAAATACCGGATTGGGATTATGAAGCAATAATAGAGTCCGATTTCTTTGAGCTCACTGCTTCCACCATCTCAACCGGTGAACTCATCAGTGTACCCAAGAATTGGGTACCCAAACATGAATTCTTGAGGGACGAGGCGTTCCTATCCGCATGCGGGTTAAGCACCGTGTTTAATAAATGTAGGTTGGGAACCTCAGCCGGCCAACTTGTGCCGGATGTATAATTTTTCTTTGCTTAAATGTGTTTTTGAACCTTTTCTAACCAGGTGTCTCTTGTTATTTTGCAGTTGAAGCCCAAGGTATGTTGCTAACAAACAAGACGCCTGCTAAGAAGGCCTCGGATATCCGAAAGGAGGATGCTGAGAAGAAGGATACCCAGGCGGCCAAGAAAGTAAGTCCGCTTGACCTCTATGCGTATTGCTTGCTTGCTTTCTCTTCTATTCCCGGTTGTTTCAGATCTAACCATTTGACCCCTTTTTGCCTTGTTTCAGGATGGGTGCAAGGTTCCTCGCTCTCTTTCCAAACAACTCCGGCCAAAGCCGGTTGGGGAGGAGCCTGCTCCTAAGGTCCAAAAGACCTTTCATGCTGACCGGCTGACTGTCGGCGGCAAAACGGTGAAAAACACCAAGATAGGGTTCGACCTTTCCCATGGACGGGCGGTTGTCCCTCCTTCCCTATAAACTACAGGCGGTACATCCGCCGAAAAAGGCACACGCGGCACACAGGAGACCAAAGGTACGGATGACCCCTTCAATCTCACTCTACTTGGCCTGCCCATGTGGGTCAAGTCTTACTCCCAACTCCAGCCGGAGGACTCGTCATCCAGCCGGCACTCTATTGGAGGGGCGTTTGCTCCTTTCTCACCGTCTGTTTCTGGTGCAGATAAATCTCCTCACTGGCCGGACGTGACACAATACGCCCAGGCCATCCTGAAAGCCATCCCTAAGGACGAGAAGAAAGCGATCCCTGGGATCAACGCCTTCAATGCTGACCATGTGATGGTCAGCCTGGCTGAGGTAATCTTATACATTTGTCTCTTCTTTAAACCATAATCTCATACTTGTCCGGTTTCTTCTAACACCGGTTGTGTTTTCGCAAACATTTTTGCGCGTGGAGGGGCTGAAGAGAGCCTATGCACGCAAACAAGAGGAGGTAAGGAGAGCCAAACGGGACGCCAATGACGCCCATATTGTAGCTCAGTATTCAATGATTGTGCATAACTTAGAAAATAAGTCTATAATCATGCAACAGGCGGACTAGATTAAGACCCTTCAAAAGTCCCTCAATGAGTCAAAGGTCAAGGCTGACAACCTTCAGGTGGCGCTGGACAATGCTGAGACGGAGCTGAAGAGCCACGAGGATTCTCTTCAGACCTTGAAGAAGGCACAGACGGAGAACTCCTCCCTGAAGAAGGAGAATGACCGCCTAAAGAAGGAGGCTGCCACTTCTCAGATAAACTTCGAGGCAACCCTTTAGGCGGAACAGAGCCGGCTCATTGAGGAGAATGAGCAAGACTGCGAGAACCGCATGAAGCTGGCGTTCTCCCTAATTCACCCAGAGGCTGACTACACCGCCTGGGAGCTCGCCTATCGATACGCAGATCTTGCCATTCTGGCACAAGAGGAAGGTCAGCCGGCGCTAGAGCCCTATGAGCAATGGGCCAAAAAGGAGATTGAGAATATGCAGGCTGAGGCAGCCGAAGAGGAGGAGGAGAATCATGCAGAAGTTAAGGAAACCGCCAACCTCTCTGGCCGTGAAGATGATGCCAACCAGGCCCAGCCGCAGCAGACTCAGGCGCCCAGTGCTCAAACACCAACAACCCGGCTGACTCTTGAAATTGAATGAGTGTAATTTTCGGCTTGCGTGCTGTGTATCTTTGTATCTATTTTCACTGGACGGGGGTCCGGTTAACAATTTCAACATTTTTCGATTTTTATTTTTATCGAATATATTTCGCCGACTGTGTCGGCTTTGCCTTGATTTGATTCTCAGTTTATTTCACAAATTTTTCTAATTTTCGCAAATTTTTGCCAAGTAGAATGACGTCTGACTTCCCGTATATACTGGGTGGGGTTACTGGGTTTGCCCCTGGATGGCTGGTTGTTAACTTCAAAAGGTTAACAGGTAGACGTCCACATGTGCACCCGGTAAGATAGACAAGCGGTGCTTGATTGTTTGATGGAAACTGATTGCATTACTAACCGGCTGGGGTGTACTCGTAAAGCACCCCGTTTTTCCATGTTTGTATGCAGCCGGTTATTTGGCCGGCTGTAGGTCAGTCGTTTGCTAAATGCCAATGTTTGGACCTCGCTAGGTTCAGTGGCATAACCGTTTGAGGTGCCTTTGTATAAAAGCTGGTTATGGCATGACCAAGATTTCATATGCCGTCTGTATTGTTTTGTAGTACTGGCGGCTGTATTTTCCTATTGGGGTACCGGCTGTATTACTTTGAAGTAAAGCCCTGGGGTACCGCATTGCAGAAATGACCGGTTATACTATTTGCAGTGAAGACCGATCGCATCTTGGATACAAAGGATCATTCAAACAGCCGATTAAAGCCGTTAGATTCATGACCGCTAGAACAATGTACCACCTAGAAGGGAGATGTTCTCTTCAACAAATTCACCCCAAATGGGTGTCGCCGGATGTCTGCTGCTTTGGAGCAGACGGTTTTATTTTTAGCTGGACGGTTAGCCTTTAATTTTATAGCTGCCGCCTGCATATTGCACAAGACATGGAGAATGTATGCAAAAAGGGAAAATTTGGAAATAAATAATTCTCATTAATACACTCTATTTACAAAAATTTACAATTTCTTAGAAGTAGTACTTTTTCAAATTGTCTACATTTCAAGTTCTGGCTAGCTGCTTACCGTCTGGGGTCTCCAAGCGGTAGGTGTCGCCTCTGACTTCTTCAAAAATCCGGTAGGGTCCCTCCCAATTAGGAGTTAGCTTCCCTTGCTCATTCGCCCTACCGGTTGCCTCCATTTTCCGTAGCACAAAGTCCCCAACTTTGAGGGGTCGTTTCTGTACTCTTTTGTTGTAGGCCCTTGTCATTCTCAGATGGTATATCTCATGACGCAAGGCGGCGCTGCCCCTGCGCTCCAGGAGTGAGTCCAATGCAAGACGCATGGCCTCCTAATTAACCTCTTCATCATAGAGCATGACTCGGAGTGTTGGCTCATAAAGTTCAATGGGCAGGACGGTTTCAGTGTCGTATGTCATGAGAAACGGGGCTTCACCAGTTGCCCCCTTTTCAATTATTCTGATGGCCCAAAGGACATGAGGTATCTCATCCGCCCAAAGACCGCCAACTCTCTCAACTTTCTTTTTTATGTCGTATGAGATGAGTTTGTTAAAGGCTTCAACTTGGCTGTTTGCCTGAGGCCGGCCAACGGATGCAAAACAGTGTGAGATACCTTGATCCCCCAACCAACTCTTGAGGGCAGGCATTTCAAACTGAGAACCATTGTCAAAGACCATGGACATGGGAACCCCAAACCGAGTGATTATGTTTCTCCAGATGAAGGAAATCACATCCTTAATCTTTATGCCTTTGACCACCTCTACTTCAACCCATTTGGTTAAGTAATCCACAGTACCAAGATGTAACGGCGACCGCCTGAAGCAGGCGTGTATGGTCCCAGAATGTCTATGCCCCACTTTGCAAAGGGAACTGGACTATGAATGGTTGTTAGGTCTGTGGCCGGTCAGTGTATCAGCCGGCTTAACCGTTGACATTTGTCACATCTCTTCACCAAATTCATGGCATCTTCCTCAAGAGTGGGCCAAAAGTAGCCCTACCGCCTGGCTCTCTTAGCCAGGGATCTGCCGCCTGTATGTGATGCACAAAAACCCGCATGCAGATCCTCTAGGACTTCTCTCCCCTTCTCCGGGGTAACACACTTAAAAAACGGCTGTAGGTACCCCTTTCGAAGGAGTTCCCCTTAATGCATTACAAAGCTCAGAGCTCGTTTCTTAAGAGCAGTCGCTTTTCAAGGGACATTCGGCATAGTGTCGTCTGTCAGATAAGCCCGGATGGGGTCCATCCAGGTAGAGCTTTGGTCAAGAACTCCAATGGGATCATGTTCAATACTGATTTTATCCATCACCTGCCAAAAGACTGACCTAGGCGCATCACAGGAGGCAGATGATGATAACTTGGAGAGTGCATCTGCCTGATTGTTCTCGGACCGTGGCACTTGACGTAGATTGAATTCGTCAAGTGTCGTAGCCACTTCTCTGACCGCCTGCAGAGATTTGATCATAGCCGGATGGGTGGCTTCATAGTCCCCATGGAATTAGCTGACGATCAATTGAGAATCAGAGCAGATATTAACTTTTCTTGCCCTTGTCGCCTTGCACATACGTATACTAGCCAGCAGGGCCTCGTACTCCGCCTCATTGTTTGAGGCTTGGAACTTAAAACGTAGTGCATATACATATTTATCCCCTTCTGAAGAATGACAGATTACGCCTACACCACAGCCATTCATAGTAGAGCTTCCGTCTACAAATAACTTCCACACCTGATCCATATTTGCCGGCTGTACCGACCTAGTCATTTCGACAATGAAGTCGGCAAACGCCTGACCTTTCACTGCCCGCCTGGGTTCAAAAGTTATCTCCAGGCCTTGTATTTCAACAGCCCATTTGATCATTTTTCCTGATGACTCTATAGTAGTCATTGGGCGCTTGAGTGGCAGTATACACTATCATTGGATGTGACAAAAATTAGGGCTTCAATCGCTTGATTTCTTTGTAAAGAGCCAGCCCAAATTTTTCAATCATTGAGTACCAGAGTTCAGCATTTCTGAGAACGTGGCTGATGAAATACACTGGGAGTTGATTGTTGTCTCTCTCAGCAAGGAGAACAGCACTAAGGGAGTGATCTAAGACGGCTAGGTACATGTAGAGAACCTTCTGGGGCAGGGGGCTCACTAGCCTTGGCAAAGAGTGTAGATGTTGTTTTAGCCTCCGAAATGCCGCCTCAGCCTCTTCACCCCACCCGAATCTTGACCTCTTCCTGATTGCTTGAAAGAAATAGAGGCATTTGTCGCCTGACCGGCTGAGAAACCTCCCCAATGCCGCCAGACAACCGGTAAGTTTCTGGACTTCTTTGACAGTGCGGGGTGACTACATTTCAATAACCGCCTGTACTTTTTCCAGATTAGCCTCTATGCCTCTTTGATCAATCAGAAATCCGAGAAACTTCCCAGACTCAACACCAAATACACACTTCTTCGGGTTAAGCATGACCTTGTGCCGCCTGAGGGTGGTGAAGGTTTCTCGGAGGTCACCCAGGCGATCCGTTTGTAGCTTGGATTTGACTATCATGTCATCAATATATGCCTCTACATTCCTTCCAATTTGATTTAGAAAAACTGTGTTAATCATTTGTTGGAAAGTAGCAGGCGCATTCTTCAACCCAAACGGCATCACCGTATAACAATATAACCCCTGATCAGTAACGAATGTCGTCTTCTCTTGATCTTTTTTCCATAGGGGTATTTGATGGAAACCTGAGTAGGTAATGAGTGACATTTATGTCACTCCTCGGGTAGTCTTTTCTAGTAGTTTTAGTAGTAATTTGGTTCATTCTAGTGTGCTTTTGTTATGTTTTGCCTAATTTGAGTAGTCTACCTATGTGTCGCGTAATGTGTTTCTATATGGTTTAGGTAGTCTTTACTCCCCTTCCCCTTTGTTGTATTATGCGTTGCCTTCCTATTTTGTAATTACAGATTATTGCTGGTGATTCGGGTTAGGAAGAAACTAGATCAAGGATTGAAGACATTGCACCAGCGTTCTGGCGCGGGCATGCAACCTTAGGTGCGGGCGCGTGCTGAGCTGGCCCAATCACGTTATACTCATTTTTGGAGCGGGCGCACTACTTTTAGGCGCGGCCGCGCCTTTCTGCGACAATCCGAAATCTGAAATCAGATTAAAGAGGAGAGAGAGAAGCAACTATTTTTAGTTTGGAAATTCAGCATACTTTAGAAGAGAAAAATAAGGCTTGTAATAGAAGTTTTTAGAGTAAAAACTCTTAGATCTAGTTTTTAGCCAATGGATATTGAAAATCCTCAAATGGATATTAGAGTAATTTTCTATTTCCCAAAACTTTTTGGAACTTGAATGGGTTTTGTCCTCCTACTTAGTATTCAATGAAGTTATTGGTATTCTTCTACTTATTCTCTTGTTTTTATGTTTAAAGTTCCTATCTTTGTTGGTTTAGTTGATAAAGTTATCATCTTTCTCATTAATTCCTTAGTTACTATGTTGATTAGTATAATTGTAGTTAGGGTTATAGATTGCGAGTAGTTCTCTTGTTGCTTAGGGTTTGGTGAAGGTATGCTTTGAGTTTTATGTATGTTAGGCTAGGTTAATTTGGAATATTTGTGATTAAATCTTCCTTGTGCTTATACTTATTAGCCACTCCATGTTTATGGCCATATGCATGTTGTGGTTGAGTGACTTGAACTAAATCACGACGATAGTGTGATTTAGGAATAGTCATTAGGTGATTGATTATTGCATGACCTTAGTTTGTATGCCTTATAATGATAGTGTAAGTGTATGCTAGCTAGGATAGCTCTTAATCCCGATAGGTGATTAGAGAGTATTCTTGATATTTCCTTGTATGAGTTTCTTAGGTTACATGTAAACCTATTTTCTGATGCCTAACTTCGTTGAATTCATAGCATGTTTGATCCTTCCCCCTAGTGCTTGTTTTAATTGTTATTATATCCCTTTTAGTCATTACTTTACCCACCATACTTCTTGATCGAACTAGATTAACATTAGGAGATAAATAGCGATGCTTAATCGTTTCCCTGTGTTCGACCCTTGACTTGCCTCTATACTCATTTAGTTGCATGTTTAGGACTATAAATATCATTTGATAGAGGTATCTTGGTAATATTTCCTCTCCGTGATTCCTCTTCTTTTGCCTAACTGGCTTCTTTTTGGGATCAACGGCGAGTTTGTGGACAGCAAGATCCGGGCTGACGCCTGGCATCTCTTCCACTTCAAAGGCAAAAATGTCTTTGAACTCTCTCAGCAGTTGGAGCAAGTCTGCTCCCAATTTCTTAAAAGCAACCGTCCCAACCTTCAGGGTTCTGTCGGGCCGGCTGTCGTCTAGGATGACATCAACGCTCTCACCAGCCGGTTGAAGTCGGAGGTCATCCGACCGTTCACCAGTCAGTGATTGCTATTGATTTTCTTTTTTGACGGGTGCCAGTTGGTCCGCCTTTCTCTTTTTACCAGCTGATCTTGGACCCAACACTGCGTGATCGCAGTTATCCAGTTCTATGGGTTCTTCGCCATGACCGGCTGAAACCATAGTTGGTTTGACGTCTGAGAGATAACACTCTCTAGCCGTCTTTTGGTCCCCATTCAGGGCACCGACTGCCCCATCATTCTTGTGAAACTTCATCAACATGAGAGACGGGATGATGACAGCCTTAGACTCGTTGAGGGTGGGGGCGACCAAAAATCATATTATATGCGGTCAGCTCCTCAACAACAACTTAACGACCATGTGCCGCCCTTGCCCCTTTTCTCCTAGCCGGATGGGTAGGTCAATCCTTCCCACCAGATGCACCACCCCTCCCCCAAAACCGACTAAGGGGTGAGGAGCCTCATGCATGTTGCTGGGCTTGTACTTGAGCTTTGTCAGGCATTGATAGCTTATCAAGTCAGATGAGCTCCCGGTATCAATTAAGATCTGGCTAACTCGTTGGTTGGCAACCTCAAGAAAGGTGTCTTTTGACGCCTGGCCCTCATCTAATGAGTTGACCAGCTTCCTGATATTGTCCTTGGTACCCCGGATGGTAGGACCTCCACCCGCAAAACCGCCTGCTATAGTGAATACTGTTTCAGAGTTAGCAGTCGTTGGTTTGGACAGGTGTCCCTTGATTGTATTGGGGGTACCCTTGGACTTGGGTAAGTAGGACTTTAGAGCCCCCTCCTCAGCCATACAGTCCAACAGCCGCCTGAGGCTGTAACAATCGTTGGTGTCATGGCCAACATCCTCATGGAATTGGCAGTATTTGCTCTTGTCTCGGCTGCTGACGGGACTTTTCAGTGCTGCCGGTTTTTCAAGAGGTAACCGGTCTTTGATCTCCATGAGGATGGAAGAGCAGTCCTTGGTGAACTCGTACTTTGAGACGTACGGTTCTGATTTTCTTCTGCTCTTCTGGGCCGGCTGACCAGATCAGTCTGCCGCCCAGACTTCTTTTCTTTTCTTTTCTTCTTTCTTTGCCGGCTGGGATGGCCGGCTCTCTCTCCGTTCGGCTTTTTGGGGTCCGACGGCTGCCTCACAGCACAAAGCTCCGTCGCCTGTATATAGGCTTCAGCTTCCATTAATGCCTCTTGGAGGGTGGCAACCCTCTTTCTGACCAAGTCGAACTTGAAGGTCGACCCGTCCTTCAAACCTTTGAAGAAGTCTGTTTAGGCAACGTCGTCAGACAGCCCTTGAATCTGAATTCTCACCAGATTGAACCGCCTAACATAGGACCTAAGTCCCTCTTTCTCTCCCTGCTGTATGGCCCCAAGATCGAGACTCGTTTTCTTGGCAGGTGTAGGGTTTCGTAGTGACCCGACACTACGCGGAAGGAAACCCCCCAAGACCCGCCCCTTAATTAAAGCAATTAACGAGCATAATAAACTTAATCAAACAAGACTAAGAACAAGAATTATACCTTTGTTGCGTGCTTCGCTCCCGAAGAGCTCTTACTTCAAAATCCCGAAAACACAAGATCTCCGATGGATCGTACCCTCGACCCGACCCGAGCGTCCTAAGTCTTGAAGGTTAATCAAGACCCAGACAAAACAAAACTATGAGTTTTACGAATCAAAGGTTTACTCTTAATTGGAGTTGCCTTATTAATTCAACTCAAGGTTGTTCCTTCCCAAATACCCAAGCTTGGTATTGAACCCTTGATTTTTCATTCTCCACCAATGTGGGAGTATTAAATATCAATGATTTATTTAATTTCCAAATTAAATGAATAATCAAGTTAATCACATTGAGATAAGTGGCATGATCACATGCAAAAGACTGGTGGCCAAGGTTAGGTGGGGGACCATATGCCTTGCTCCCCAAGGCCTTGATTTGGTCCCCACTTCCATGCACAAAACCGGGTCAAGGAAGGCTAGCTGGCTGCCAGCTAGCACTGCCTTGCTGCCCAGCACCCCAGCCAGCCAGTGCGTGCTGGTGCTGGTGCTGGACTGTGCTGGTGCTGCGTGCTGGCGCTGGAGCGTGCTAGTGTCATGCGCTGGTGCGTGCTGGCGCTTGTGTTATGCCTCGCATCTCTCGCAGCATCTCTCGCACCATTGCTAGCATGGCCAGCATGCGTGCTGCTAGCGAGCCACGCATGCTGGCCCCCTTGCCTCGCATCATGCGCACTAGCCTTGCACCACGCATCACGCACTGTCCTCGCATCAGCCTCGCACCACTCGCATGCTGCTGCACTATGCCTCCCTCGCACACGCACATAGGGCCTACCATGGTGTTGTGCTTGTGCGATGGGCCTGTGATGGTGCCTAGCACCCAGGCACGCATGTTGCGATGCAATGTCATGCAAAGGCACGCATGTGCGCAGCCATGCTTGCTGTGTTGATGCGATGGGATAGGGCCCAAGCACACGCACACGCGCACTGGCCTAGCCATGCGATGGTGCTATGATGATGCGATGGGCTGCCTAGTGCTTGCAATGGTCAGCGATAGCGCCTAGGCATCATGCTAGGGCTGCGATGGTGCGCCTAGCACACCTAGTGTTCTTAGGCTTGCGCCTAGCTATGATAAGTGCATGCTAGCTCGAATTAGCCTAGCATCCACAAGGTTAGACCATTGTGGTGGTACGGCTACACTCGTACTTGTCGCTTGTGATTTTGCGACGCTCGGTCTTGACGCCCTAGGCTCGATGTCCGACGTCTGTATTCGTAAAATTTTGTCGAATCATTAAATCCTTTCGGATTAATTCGTCGTCTCGGATCGGTGATTCGATTGGGTTCGACCCGAAGGGTTCAGTTAAGATTAAGCTGTAATATCAATTGTACCTCGATATTACTGATCGAAAGCGGCCTCAACCTAGGCATTCCGATCACTTGATCTTACTGAAGAATTAACTCTGTAATAATTATGAACCCTCTATCGGAAGAATACACTTGTTGGAAGGACACCATTCCTTTCAATCTCCCACTTGTCCTTCTGGACAAGTGTGCATACAGTGTATATCCCATTTCCTATGTCTCTTAATGTTTCTTCGTGAAGTATAAGGTAAGATTCATTGTCATCCTTATTACGTTCAAAAGTGTTTCTCAATCTCCGACTTCGATTGTCAATAAGAAGATGATTTCTAAAATCCATCTGAGCACGGCCATGCATTTTCATAGTCTCGCTCTTCGAGCGGCCTTGTAAACAACAAAACATTTTCCCTATGTTAATAGGGGGACAATCCCAGTCTTGTATTGTAAGTTCATCTTACTAAGAGGACTTAGTCTCCCAAGTGTTCCCGTTATGATCCCCAGTTATGGCAGACGTTAAGAAACATCAAAGTGTCTAGTACTCAAACAAGAAAACTTCACAATACTCATGGTCGGAGGAAATAGGTTCCGATAGTCATAATGAGAAATGTACTTATGACAATTTTAAAATTTCTTAAAGTACTCTCATAGGTAAATAGGTTCCAAACTGTACCTGTGCAAATGATTTATGACTATCAAGTCCTGGCAGCACAAAAAACGGTGTTGTAAATCATACTAGACATTAATCTATGGCGGTCATCAATCGTCCATCTGTTAGATGACCTCGATTAGGGACAATTTTCGATTTAAACATTCAATGTTCACTTAACAGGTGTTTCTTTATCTAAGACATGGTCTTGATACCCTATTTTGAATATTTTCGTAAATCGAATGGACTCATTATTTAATTCTAAACCACAATTAAATAATAATGGAGTGAATGATAATTTTGCACAAAAATTAATTACTCCATAAATGATTGGTTTTAATATAGTGTTTTACATTAAAACTACCAGTTTAATTAAAACACATGTACATGGAATTTCAAAGCCAGTCTCCAACAGGCTTGATTCCCATCGCCTCAATGTGCTAGTTGTGTTTCACATGAGGCAGCAATTTAGTCAAGGGATCGGCCACATTATCATCTATGCCAATCTTAAAAATACCCTAGACGCCTGCTTCGCTCACCAAAAGAGCTCTTACTTGAACCCCGCAATCGCAATGTCTCCGACGACTCGTACCACGAACCCCAACCCCAGCGATCCAAGTCTCGAAGGTTAGTCGGGACCTGATCAAATAAAGAGGGAGTTTTACAAACTTAAGGTTTTCTCAACTATTAGAGATACCTTTTGATTTCTACTCAAGTTGTATATTCTCAAAATCCCAACCAAGGGGTATTTATAGAGAATGGGGACTTGAATCCCAATTCATGATCAATGTAGGATCATGTGCAATTGCACTAATTTATTTAATTCCAAATAAAATTATTAAGCAAATGCAATCACATAGCAACAAGTGGCAAGAGGAGAGAATGGGTTAGGTGAGGACCATAACCCATGGGGGACCATTGCCTTGTTCCCCAAGGGAAGCCTTGAGGCCTTAGTCCCCACCTCTCCTAAAGCGCCACTCAAAAAGGACAGTTGGGCTGGCAGCCAGCTAGCACGCCAGCACACACCAGCCAGCTAAAAAATTTGCCAGCATGCATTGCTAGCACGCACTAGCCTTAGCACGCCCAGCATATGTGTGTTGCGTGCTGCTAGGTTTCTGGGCACTGCTAGCGTAGTGATGCTGCCTAGCCAATGCACACACACACGCACAGCCTTGTTGGCTGGTGCGTAGTGCTGGCCCCGGTCTCTCGCACACACACCGCATACCTAGCATGCGTGCTACTAGTGAGCCACACATGCTGGGCATTGCCTCGCCAGCCACACGCACAAGCACGCAATTTCTTGGTGCTGTGCTAGCGATGCACACGCACATGGCAATGCTGCCTAGTGTTGAGCTATGTGCTGCGATGGTGCGATGAGCAATGCTAGGCCTTACCTAGTGCCAGCGCCTAGCATGCAAGCAAGGCCTAGCCTTGCGATGCTTGGGCGCATGGCTTTCTAGCATATGCGCAAGCACCTAGCACGCCTAGCATGCTAAGCTTGCGATGAACTAGCTTAGCCTAGCACTCACATGGCAAGGCCAATGTGATGCTACGGCTATGCTCATACTTGTTGCTTGTGATTTTGCGACGCTCTAGGCTCGATATCCGACGTCTGTGTTCGTAAAACTCCGACGACTCATCGAATCATTCGGATTGATTCGTCGTCTCGGATCGGTTATTTGATTGGGTTCGACCCAAAGGGTTCAGTTAAGATTAAGCTGTAATATTAATTGTACCTTAATATTATTGATTAGAAGCGGCCTCCACCTAGGCATTCCGATTACTTGACCTTACTGAAGAATTAGCTCTGTAATAATTATGAACCCTCTATCAGAATAATACACTTGTTGGAAGGACACCATTCCTTTCAATCTCCCACTTGTCCTTCCGGACAAGTGTGCATACAGTGTATAGCCCATTTCCTATGTCGCTTAATGTCTCTTCGTGAACTATAAGGTAAGATTCATCGTCGTCCTTATTACGTTAAGAAGTGTTTCTCGATCTCGGAGTTTGACTGTCAATAAGCAGATGAGTTCTAAAATCCATTTGAGCACAGCCATGCATTTTCACAGTCTCGCTCTTCGAGCGGCCTTGTAAACAACAAAGACATGTTCCCTATTGTTAATAGGGGGGACATTCCTAGTCTTGTACTGTAAGTTTCTCTTACTAAGAGGACCTAATCTCCCGAGTATTCCCGTTATGATCCCGAGTTACGGCAGACGTTAGGCAACATCAGAGAGACTAGTACTCAAACAAGAAAACTTCACAATACTTATGGTTGAGGAAACAGGTTCCGATAGCTATTCAATGTTCACTAAACAGGTGTTTCTTTATCCAAGACATGGTCTTGATACCCTGTTTTGAATATTTCCATAAATCGAATGGACTCATTATTTAATTCTAAACCACAATTAAATAGCAATGGAGTGGATAGAAATTATAAAACTCATTACTCCATAAATGAATGGTTTCAACACAGTGTCTTACATTAAAACGTCAAGTTTAATTAAAACACATTTACAGGGAATTTCAAAGCCAATCTCCAACGTGCTTGATTCCCATTGCCTTAATGTGCTTGTTGTGCTTCACTTGAGGCAAAGGTTTAGTCAAAGGATCGGCCACATTATCATCCGTTCCGATCATGCAAATTCTGCTTTCACCTTTGAATTTCCATTCCCTTATCATGTGAAATCGCCTCTGGACACGTTTGACCTTCTAGTACTCTCTTGGCTCTCTAGCCTAAGCGATAGCTCCATTGTTGTCACAGTAGAGATCTATCGGACCCTTGATGGAGGGTACAACACCAAGTTCACTAACGAACTTGCGAATCCTAACAGCGTTCTTAGCGGCTTTTGAAGCTGCCAAGTATTCGGCTTCAGTTGTAGAATCTTCAGTGGTGCTTTGCTTGGCACTCTTCCAGCTAAATGCTCCTCCATTTAGGCAAAATATGTACCCTAACTGACGTCTCTGTCAGTTTGGAAGCTAGCGTCGGTGTTACCTTCAACAACCAAATCTTTGTGGCCACCATAGACCAGGAATTTATCCTTGTTCCTTTTCAGGTACTACAAGATATTCTTGGCCGCAGTCCAATGCGCCTCTCTTGAGTTTGATTGGTATCGGCTCGTAGCGCTTAAAGTATATGATACATCTTGCCTGGTACATATCATGGCATACATGATCGACCCAATTAGCGAAGCATATGGAATCTGATCCATTCTCTCTCTCTCAACAGGTGTCTGTGGACACTGTTTCTTGCTCAGAGTCACGCCATGGGACATGGGTAGGTGCCCTCTTTTGGCATTCTTCATGTTGAATCGTGCCAGTACTTTATCAATGTAATTACTCTGGCTCAATCCAATCATCCTCTTAGATCTATCCCTGTAGATCTTGATGCCCAATATGTACTGTGCCTCACCTAAGTCCTTCATTGAAAAGCAATTTCCCAACCAGCTCTTTACGGACTCTAGTAATTTTGTGTTGTTTCCAATAAACAGTATGTCATCGACATATGGGACTAGGAATGCAATGTCACTCCCACTGACCTTCTTGTAGACACAAGACTCATTTGGATTCTTGATAAAACCAAACTTGTTGATGGCTTCACCAAATCGCAGATTCCAACTTCTGCTTGCCTACTTCAGTCCATAAATGGATTTCTTAAGCTTGCATACCTTTCCAGCGTTGCTTGGATCAAAAAAAAACCTTTTGGTTCTGACATATACACAGTTTCTTCCAAAATCCCATTCAGGAAGGCGGGTTTGACATCCATCTGCCATATTTCATAATCGTAATATGCAGCAATCGCTAGGATAATCCGGACAAACTTTATCATTGCAACTGGTGAAAAAGTTTCATCATAGTCAATCCCGTGGATTTGTCTATAACCTTTCGCCCCCAGTCTAGCTTTGTATATTGATACATTTCCATCTTTGCCTGTCTTCAGTTTGAAGATCCATTTGCAACCGATGGGTGTGTAACCCTCGGGCAAATTCACCAAGTCTCAGACTTGATTTTCAGACTTGGAGTCCATCTTGGATTTCATGGCCTCTTGCCATTTAGCAGAGTCGGGGCTCATCATAGCTTGTTTGTATGTCGCTGGCTCATCACCATCCATAACTAGGATGTCCTGATCATCGGTTAAGACAATACCAAGGTAATAGTCTGGTTGAGATCTTGGTCGTTGCGACCTACGAAGGGTAATGGGTTAAGCATTTACATTGTCTGTTTGATTCTGACCAATCTTCTTAGTTGCTTCCAAAGCACTTAGATTGTCAGTTTTATCAGGTTGACATTGTTGCTCGTCCTCTTGAACTTCTTCGAGTTTGATTTTCCTCCCACTTGTCATTTTGGAAAGGTGTTCCTTCTCCAAAAAGACACCATCACGAGCAACAAACACTTTGTTCTCAGATTTATTGTAGAAGTAATACCCTTTGGTTTCTTTTGGGTATCCTACAAAGAAACACTTGTCTGATTTGGGGTGAAGTTTGTCCAAAATTAATCGTTTGACATATGCTTCGCATCCCCAAATCTTGTAAAAAGACAACTTAGGAGGTTTCTTAGTCCATAATTCATATGAAGTCTTTTCAACAGCTTTTGACAGAGCTCGGTTCATGTTAGTGTCACGATTTGTAGCGCATGTCCCCAGAAAGAGATAGGAAGTTCACTAAGACCCATCATTGATCGAACCATGTCTAATAAGGTTCGATTCCTCCGTTCGCACACTCCGTTCCATTGAGGAGTTCCGAGAGGTGTTAGCTCTGAAAGAATACCATTTTCTTTCAAGTGATCGTCGAATTCATGGCTCAAATATTCGCCACCTCGATCTGATTGAAGTGCTTTAATTTTCTTGCCAAGTTGATTCTCAACATTTCTCTGAAATTCTTTGAATTTCTCAAAAGATTCAGATTTATTCGACATTAGGTAGACATAGCCATATCTACTAATGTTTGTTAACGAAGGTGAATTCTTAGGGGTCTTAGTTTAAGTAGTGGTATCAACTTTTGTCTAATCATATGTCAAAATCATGCAATTTTCATTGAACATATATTTGCAAGACAATTTTGAAACAACCTTTGTCAAAGTCTTACATTCAAAGTAACTAGGTGTCCAACACCATAGATCATAGTATGTTCAAAAGCATGATGAAACTAAGATTAGTTTAATTACATGTCATAGACAAAATAGTGCATGCAAGCACAACCGAAAAACCATCTTCGTCGTCTACTTGTCCTTGCACGTACATTTGTTAAACTTCTAACTTGGTCCCTGAAAAGGCAACATAAAGTGAGTCATCCTTGGTATCTAATACTTATGATAAGCTTAATTCACAAGTGTTTAAGGAAGATACCTGAGGCATATTCTACATTCCTCTCCTCCTCCTCTCGGAAGAGCTTGCATTCTCTCTTGTAGTGGCCTTTCCCACCACAATAGAAGCAACGAATCTTCGCCTTGTTCTTGAAATCCCTCCATCTTGATGGTATTTTGGTTTCCCCAAATGAATTGGCTCGGTGAAGTAGCTCCACCACACACTTCAAAGAATGTGTCTCCTTTCCTTCTGAAATATATGCGCTTAGTGCATCATATCCTGAGTGGAGTGAAGTGAGCATAACATGACCAGCCATTCCATCCTCTAATGGAATTCCGAGGAGTTCCATGTGCTGGAAGAGCCTAGTCATTCTCGCAACATGGGGTCGGAGGGGCATACCCGGTCTCAACTTGGTGTTGCAGACTTTAGACCAAAGATGGTACCTCTCTTTAGCAAGACAACTTTGTTCTGATGGCTTCACATTCATGTTTGTGAGTGACCTAGTCACCTTAAACAAGAGTCCATCATTGTTGTCGTTGAAACTCTTAGAGAATCTCACACCGACAACATCCCTTAGTCCTCCAAGGAATAAGTCCGGAAAAGAGAATGGAAGTTTTTCTTACCATTCTTCCAGGATGGAGTTAGCCATGAGTTGTGACACTATTTTGCAATCGTTGGACCATGCACAATAAGTTTCGTCACTCAAGTCTTTCTTGATGAAGAGGGTTGGGAGGGAAGTATCCAGAACATACTCCTTGGAACAACTCCGGAGAGTTTTCCTGAGTTCCTCTTCCCATTCTTCAAAGTTTGTCAAGTTAAGCTTGATAGCCAACTTATCGGAAAGATCCGGGCACATAGGGTTGTTGTTTAAGTTACTTGCAGACATTGTTCTACAATTGAAAGAATTTGAAATGAAAAACCATTCATATAATTAATAAGTTTGAAATTTAAAAGCGTTCATGCAAATTTTCAATCTTATTGAGCATTTTATCCACGCATTAACAATTTTGTCCCTTTTAGGCGAGAATAAAATGATTCCGAGATCCTAAAGATCAAGAAATGGTTAAGAATGCTTTGGCTTGTCTTAACATTAAATATCTTAAGGTAAGCAATCCAATTGCTAATACCTCTAAGCTACTCTCGGTTTGATAAAACGTCGCATCTAATGTATTCTTGACATTTCATCTCTTTTGCCACAACATTTAAGGACTCCTTACTGATATCGTTGAGCTTAACCAAGATCAACTCGTATACCTAGTATACATTACGTTCCTAGGGAAGTAGTGATGCCTCGCTTTGGCGTAGCCCATCACGTACGCGCATTAGTTCGGTAAGTGTTGTTCTTGGAACGGCAAATTTTAGCTCAATATTTTAAGGGACCTAGGGTTTCTATGTTGGTTGATTTAAGTGAACTTAACTAATCATCACAACATATCGAAATCCTAAACATGCATCTATCATTCACAATAAATATATATATATATGTATATATATATATATATATATATATATATATATATATATATATATGTATACATATATATATATATATATATATATACATATATATATATATGTGATTAGGGGATTTTGCTCCCACCAATCACCATCTGACAAGTGGACCAATCAGGTTCCGCCATGTGTCCGTCACATGGGCCAATAGGAGCCTGCCACGTGTCAAGCAATGATCCGTCCACCTTGGACCAATTACGACACGACACGTGTCCTTCCCATGACACCTGGGATAACCGGTCACCTAGGCCCAACTTCCGAGGGAAGCCCAATCAGGCCAAGGTTAACCTAAACCTAGATTGGCACGTTTCCCGAGAATATAAATACCTCCCTTAATCCTCATTAAGGGGGATTACACGCAGATTACACACATTAAACACTCTCACCTAGAGAGACCCAATCACTTTAATTTCCGCATTAATTACTCCTCAAACAAGTACTAACTTGATCGTTGGAGGCGGAGCTCCCACCACCAGGAGTCTCCGTTGTTTTGCAGGTACAGGCGTCCGGTTCCAGTCTCGGAATTGTAACTCTCCCGCAGGACATCAGAAAACCCCGAAACATTTGGCGCCGTCTGTGGGGAGAGTACTTCTGAGATGGCATCCAAGTCTGTACCGACTCCTGAAGAGAGGCGTCCCCTAGACGACCCTCAAGTTCAGTCGGACCACGATACTGAGAATGAATTTGAAGTTGAAGCTCACACAGCTTCAGACGGGACCCTAAGGGCCCGACGTACCCGTCATACCGAAAGGAGGGAACGGGAACATCTTCAAACTGAAAGCGAGCCAGCAGGCGCACCGCCTGTTCGGCAACAGCCGACTGACGGGTCTGCTCCCATCACAAGGAACGAACTCATGACCTTCATGAGAGACTTCAAGGGAGAAATTCAAGAGTTGATCAACAAGAAGCCGCCTGCTCTGGACAAGGAGCAGTCGGCTAAGAAACCCTCCACTTCACACAAGAGGAAGCAGTTCAAGGGCGAGAGGCGACTCCTCATCCTAAATCTAGGAAGCGGGAGCCGACTGTCCCTTGATTTCACAAAATACCGTTTTCCTACTCCAGGAAATAGGAAACCTGTTCGTCATATTCAGGCGGACGGGTCGAGGAAAACATACACAGACGCTCGGCTACTGCTAGAGCAGAAGAAGAGTGACCGATTGTCCAGAGTCGGCCTCTACTTCAAACTTCCAAGACAGTCTGCGAAATACCTCGATGAGGCATACTCAGTCGTATCGTGAGAGTCAGTTAGGCGGCACCTCCCGTCAGTCCGGCTTTCATAGCGACCAGGCGGTACCAAACTTACCGTTTGTACCGCAACAACAGTATTGTTTACAGCCACCTCTGTTTGGTGGACATGTAGCAAAAAATGTCCAACCTATGGACTGGCAGCTACGGTTGCTTAGACTTGGTGAACAGTCGTCGGCGTTCTCCAAGGAAATTACTGAAGCCGCTCAGCCGGCCAAAGTGAAAAATGTATTAGTAGGCGCCTATGACGGCACTACTAACCCAGAAGACCATCTGATGGCATTCACCAACCTGATGTACCTTCAAGGGTTGGATGATCCCACTTGGTGCAAGTGTTTCACAGCGACTCTCAAAGGAATCGCACAACAATGGTTCGGCAACCTGCCGACTGGTTGTGTAAATAACTTCAAGACGCTTGCTTACTTATTCACCTCCTACTTCGCCATGAACATCCCTGCGAAGAAGACGACCCTTGATTTAGGAACAATTCAGCAGGGCGAGAAGGAGGAGCTTCGTTCTTACATCAGGCGGTTTAACCTGATGAGAATACAGATTCAAGGGTTACCGGATGAAGTAGCCTATACTGACTTTTTCAGAGGTCTCAAAGACGGGTCGACCTTCAAATTTGATTTGGTCCGAAAGAGGGTGGCGACTCTTCAAGAGGCCTTGATTGAAGCGGAAGCCTATATACAGGCGACTGATCTTTGTGGTACGGTAAAACAGTCAGACGGGAAAAGGTCCGACAAAAGAGAAGGACGACAGAAAACAGTCGTCAAACAAAGACGAGAAGAGAAAAGAGGTCTGGGCGGCTGATTCCTCTGAACAGCCGGCCCAGAAAAAGAAAAAAGAATTCAAACCATACTCCCAAAGTAATGCGTTTAACAAGGATAGCCAATTTATCCTAAAGGAATCAAGGGACAGATCTCAATTGAGAAGCCGGTTACCCATGAAGGGTTCTGCAAACAACCGGAACCAAGATAAATTATGTGCTTATCATGAAGATGTTGGTCATTCACACCAATGAATGCATCAGTCTCATGCGGTATCTGGACCGCCTGGCGGAGCAAAGGTGATCTTGACACTTATGTCAAGAAATCTACGGAGAACACTTCCTCAAAAAAGCAGTCGACCAAAAAGAATCAACAGGCCGACAGCTCCGATACAGATGATGCAGTCGTCTACACCATTGCAGGCGGCTTCTCAGGAGGCGGCCCCACTATTAGGGGCAACAAAGACAATATCAAGCGGTTAGATGTAAATTTCGTTCACCAAGAACGGCCCTCCAAATATTCATTTTCCTGAGATTGTCATCACTGAAGAAGATCTAGGAGGGGTAAGAGGGCCGCATGACGACCCTATCGTTATTGAATGTAAAGTGGTCAACCAGAGAGTTGGCCGAATCCTCATAGATACCGGAAGCTCCTCAGATCTCATCAGTAGCAAATGTCTGTCGAAACTAAAATATCAGACTGATTGCATACATCCGGCATCCCACCCTTTAGTAGGGTTTGGAGGAGGAGTCGTCCACCCAGTGGGACGAGTGGATTTACCCATCCGCCTGGGCAAAAAAGGGGAAGGACGACACATGGTAGTCCGGTTCCTGGTAGTAAAAGAACTCTCGGCCTACAACATGATTCTGGGACGACCAACCCTGAATAATTCCAAGGCTGTTATAATCCCATCTCTTATGTTGCTCAAGTTTGAGAGGGATAATGGAACAGTCGGGTCCCTAAGGGGAGATCAGAGGATGGCCCGTGAGTGCTATCTCTCGGATGTCAAGCCCACTGTTATGGCCACTGGGTCGAGTGGTGGAAAAATAGACCTTGACAATGTCAAGGAGAGTGCGCCTGTTCAAGAAGCAGGCGGCAAGAAGAGAAAGGCATCCCAGACAGGGGCCGTAAGAAAAGACAGAAAATAGCAATCATTGGCAGAGGAGCGGTCGGATGAATTCCGCCCTCAGCCGGCTGGTGAGCATACGGACCTGATCTGGCGACTGCTCTGAGAGTCCTAGGTGACGACTTTCACACACTATTGAAAGAATACAAGGACATCTTTGCATTCGAAGTCCATGAAATTCCAGGCATTAGTCCTGATCTGGCGGTACATAAACTGGTCGTGGATCCAAAAAAGAAGCCGGTAAGGCAGAAGAAGCGGAACCATGGCAAAGAAAGAAGTCAGGCGGCAGCCGCCGAAGTTAAAAAATTACTTGATGCAGGGTTCATTCGGCAATGTTACTTCCCAGACTGGGTTGCAAATGTGGTGCTTGTTAAAAAGCCGAATGGCACCTGGCGAATGTGTGTAGACTACACAGATTTAAACAAGGCGTGCCCCAAAGACAGTTACCCTCTGCCTAAAATTGATAACCTGGTCGACTCAACAGCCGGCCATGCTTTGATGAGCTTTATGGACGCCTACTCTGGTTTCCATCAAAATTCCTTTATGGAAGAAAAGATCAGGAGAAGACGGCCTTTCGTCACTGATCAGAGGTTATACTGTTACACACGGTCATGCCGTTTGGTCTTAAGAATGCCCCGGCCACTTTCCAGCGAATGATAAACACGGTGTTCTTTGATCAAATTGGGAGAAATGTCGAGGCATTATTGATGATATGATTGTCAAGTCAAAACTTCAGAAATCATCTGTCGGACCTCCGAGAAACTTTCGCCACACTCAGGCGGCACCATGTCATGCTCAATCCCAAGAAATGTGTCTTTGGAGTTGAGTCTGGGAAATTTCTCGGATTCCTTATCAATCAGAGAGGAATAGAGGCGAACCCTGAGAAGGTGCAGGCGGTCATCGACATGCAGTCGCCTCGTACCATCCGAGAGGTTCAGAAGTTAACAGGTTGTCTGGCGGCCTTGGGAAGATTTCTAAGCCGATCAGGCGACAAATGCCTATACTTTTTCCAGGCAATTAAGAAAAAGGCAAGGTTTGAATGGGGGCCGGATGCTGAGGCCAGAAATTGAAAGTTTC